>NW_007240721.1:0-3611 GCF_000164805.1 Carlito syrichta
CATAACTTGCTGAATTAACCTATTAGCTAACTAGCTAGCTAGCTGTCTTAACTAGCTGACTAAATTAAAAGCTGACTTAACTAGCTGACTTAGCCAGCTGACTTAACTACTTAGCTAGCTTACTTAACTGGCTGACTTAACTATTTAACTAGCTGACTTAATTACCTGAATTAGTCAGCCAACTATTTAACTAGATAAACATCTAGTTGACTTATATAATTAGCTAACTAGTTAGGTAGCAGACTTAAGTAGCTGACTTAAATAGATATCTAACTAGTGAGCTAATTGACTTAGCTAGCTGACATAGCTAGCTAGATGGCTAGCTAGCTGACTTAAGTAGTTGGCTAATGAGATAGCTAGGTGACTTAACTAGTTGGTTATTGAGTTACCTGACTGTTTTAACTAGTTGGTAAATGAGTTAAGTAGCTGACTTAACTAGTTGGTTAACTAGTTAACTAGGTGACTTAACTGGTTGGTTGATGAGTCGGCCAACTTGTTACCTGGTTTAACACATAGTCTGACTAATTAGCCGATATGTTTCTTGGTTTAACATGTTGTCCCACTAGTGGCCGACTAGTTAGCTGGGTTAACTAGTTGATTGGCGAGTTTTCTCACTAGTTAGCTCGGTTAACTAGATGGCTGGCAGGTGTGCTGACCTAACTAGTTGGGTCAACTTGTTGGCAGACTAGTTAGCTGGCCTATCTTTGTCGGCCAACTTGTTATGTAAGCTAACATGTCACCTGACAAGTTGGCTGAATAGTAGGCCGATTGGCTAACTGACTTAACTAGTTGGCCGGCTAGTCTGATGACCGGTTATCTGACTTATCTAGTTGGCATGCTAGTGAGCCTACCGGTGAGCTGACTTAGCTAGTTTTCCAGCAAGTGAGCCGACTGGTCAGCTGACTTAACTAGTTGGATGGTGAGTGAGCTGACTGGTCACCTGACTTAACTAGTCTGCCGGCGAGATAGCTGATTGGTCAGCTGACTTTAGTCGGCTGGCCAGTGCACCTTCAGGTCAAAAGACATAACTATTCAGCTGGTGAATAAGCTGACCGGTGAGCCAATTTAACTAGTCGGTCGGCGAGTGAGCTGACGGGTGAGCTGCCTTAACTAGCTGGCTGGTGAGTGAGCAGACTGGTGAGCTGAATTAAGTAGTCAGCTGGTGAGCAAGCCAACTAGCTAGCTGACCTGTTGGCCTGCGAGCGAATCAACAAGTTTGTTGACCTGCTGGCCGTCGAGCAAGCTGAGTAGTTTGCTGACTGGTTGGCAGGCGAGTGAGTCGACTAATTAACTGACCTGATGGAAAGTGAGCGAACCCACTTCTTAGCTGACCAACTAGCTGAGTTCCTAGCTGATGAGTTATCTAAGTAACTAGCTGATTTGCAAGCTGATATAACAAGCTAGCTGACTAGCTAACTGGCTATCTAGCTGACATAACAAGCTAGCATACAAGTTATCAAGCTGTATAGATAGCTGACTTAACCTGCTAGCTAACTAGCTAGTTAGCAGGCTAGTTGACTTAACTATCTTGCTGAATAACTAAATAGCTAGCTGGCTTAACTAACTAGCAGACTAGCAAACTGACTAGCCAGCTAAACTAACTAACTAGCTAAATAGTTAGCTGACTTGCTAGCTGACTTAACTAGCTAGATGGCTAGCCAGCTTACTTAACTAGCTGATTACCTAGCTACCCAGATGGCTAGCCAGCTGACTTAATTGCGTAGCTATCTAGCTAGCTAGTAGGCTAGTCTGCTGACTTAACTAGCGGACATAATGTAGTAGCCAGCTGGCTAGCCAGCAGAATTAACTAGCTAGCTACCTAGCTAGACAACTGGATATCAGGCTGACTTAACTAGCTGACTTAAATAGCTGGATAGTTGGCTAGGCAGCTGACTTAATTGCCTGGCTACCTAGCTAGCCAGCTGCCTAGCCATCAGACTTAATTGTCTGACTCAAAGAAGTAGCCAGCTGTCTAGTTAGCAGACCTAATCAGCTAGCTACCTAGGTAGACAGCTAGCCAGCTATCTAGCTGAGTTAACTATCTAGCTACCTAGCTAGCCAGCTGTCTAGCCAGCTGACTTAACTAGGTGACTTAACTACATAGCCAGCTGGCTAGCAGACTGACTTAACAGACTAGCTACCTAGCTACCAGCTGGATAGCCTGCTGACTTAACTATCTAGTTACACAAGTTGCTAGCTAGCGGACTTGCCACCTGGCTAGCGAGATGGCTTAAATAGCCAGCCAACTGTCTGGACAGTTGGATAGCCAGCCAGCTTAACTAGCCAGCAACCCTGCTGATCAGACGGCTAGCCAGCCAACTTAATTAGCTTGCCAAATGCTGACCATCCTGCTATCCAGCCAGTTTAACTTGCCACCCACCTAGTTGGCCAGGTGGCTATCCAGTCGAATTAACTAGCTGACTTTAATAGATAGTCATCTAGCTAGTCAGTTGGCTTAAATAGCTAGCCACCTATGTCGAGAGCCAGCTAACCAACTCTCTTACCCACTGACTTAACTGTCTAGCAAGCTGGCTAGCCAGCTGACTTACTTATCTAGCTACCTACCTAGCCAGGTGGCTAGCCAGCTTATTTAACTAGCTGATTTAACCAGCTAGCCAGCTAGCTAGCCAACCGAATTAACTAGCAAGCTACCTGGCTAACCAGTTGGATAGCCACTTGCATTAACTAGGTGAATTAACAAGCTAGCCATCAGGTTAGCCAGATGACTCAACTAGCTGACTTAACTAGTTAGCCAGTGGTCTAGCCAGCTAACTTAACTAGCTGACATCACTAGCTAGCCAGGGTTAGCCAGCTGACTTAACTAGCTGAAATTACTAGCTTGCCAGGCATGTAGCCATCTGATTAACTAGCTTTTTACCTAGGCAACGAGATGGCTAGGCCAACTGTCTTAATGAGGTGACTGAACTAACTAGCCAACTGGTTATCCAGCAGAATTAGCTAGTTGATTAATGAACTAGGCAGCTGGCCAATCAGGTGACTAATCTAGCTGACTTAACTAGTTATCCAACTGGCTATCCAGCTTTCTTAAATAGCTCTCTACCTCTTGAGGCACCTGGGTAGCCAGCTGAATTAACTAGCTGACTTAATTAGATAGCCACCTGGCTAGTCAACTGACTTAACTAGGTAACTACCTAGCTAGCAAGCTGGCTAGTCAGCTTACATCAATAGATGTATTAACTTGTTGGCCTGCTTTCTAGCCAGTTGAATTAACTAGCTTGCTACATAACTAGACAGCTGGCTATCCAGTTGAGTTAACTAGGTGACTAACATAGCTAGCCAGTTGTCTAGCCAGCTGACTTAACTAGCAAGCTACATAGCTAGTCATCTGGGTAGTCTGCTGACTTATCTAGGTGACATAACTAGCTAGCCAGCTGGCTAGGCAGCTGACATAACTAGCTAGATACCTAGTTAGCCAGCAGGCTAGCCAGATGAATTAATTGCCTAGCTACATAGCTAGGCAGCAGACTAGCCAGCTGACTTAATGAGCTGACTTAACTATTTAGCCAGCTGTCTTAACTAGCAGACTTAACTAGCTAGCTACCTAAATAGCCACCTGACTTTACTAATTGAAATAATTAGATTGCTAATTG
>NW_007240722.1:0-1176 GCF_000164805.1 Carlito syrichta
TCCACCATAGTTGTTACCCGTCATTGGCCCGTTCCCCTTCCCTGCGGGGAATGCCTGTCTTAGGTTCATACTAGGTGGCTGGAATCTTACCCGTCACTGAATACCAAGAGCGTAAAGACTTAAGGGGACATAGGGAGAATGAAGAATGGTGAGCTGATGACACAAAATATTAGCCTTTATGACATAAGTGACCAGCTGATAGATGACATTATTTTTTAACTTTATTACTGAGCACTGCCAGATGAATGTTATCTGAATTGCGTTGCACTGCTTTTCTTAAACGTCGGATGATGACTGGAAAAATAAACAGCAGAAGAAGAACAATCACACCAATAGCAATGAAATTATAGATCAGATTCCAAATAGAATGAGAAGCCACAAATTGAGAAAGAGAAGAAGTAAATCTAGAAGCCAATTGAGAAAATGAAAGTGTAGACAAGTGTGCCTGAGAGATAGCAACGATTTGACCCTGTAACTGTTGAATATTAAAGAAGAATTAGAGGACTGCCAAACTCCCATAAGGTGTTCTGAACATCAGCCCAACTGACATTTTGACCATCATATGGCAAAGGTGTAACACAAATCCATTTAAATTGAGCATGACAAGCTACAGACATCTGAACCTTAATATGTTGTATTTGATTTCCTATATATACTAAAGCTGATTCTAAAGCATTCAACCTATCAATAATACCTTTATCTATCTGTTCTTGAGTAAATAAAGCTAAGCTAACATTTTGGGACAAATCATTCACATGATTAGCTGTGTGAACTTCTTGAGCCAAAGCAGTGGCAGATGCTGCTACAGATCCTATGATAGCTATTAAAGCAGAAATTTCCAAGACTAAAGCTGCAACAAACCTACAAGGCCTATTTAACATTGCTGTGGCTTGTTCTAAAATATAAGTACCTGGAGAAGAATACCACGGTCCCTGTAGCTGAACAGGCACAAAAACGTTAAGAAGGATGCCTTAACAGAAATACTTGATATGGGTTATCAATAATACAATTAGACAAAGTACAATTTTCACAATTAATTTCAACATGAACAAAATTATATATTACTGAGTAAATAGAATGAGCATTAGCAATTAACAAAACATATGGGGAATCAACACAAGCCTGTAAAAAGGTTGTAAAACCAGAATGAGGACAATAAAGTGTTGCAGGACCTGG
>NW_007240723.1:0-974 GCF_000164805.1 Carlito syrichta
ATTTCTCATTCCACAGAAATTCCCTACAATCCACAAGGTCAAGCCATAGTTGAAATAGTTCACCAAACTTTAAAAAATCAATTAAGTTATAAGAGGGTGAGTTCAAGTATAGTTCTCCTCACCACATCTTGAATCACACTTTATTTGTTATTAATCATTTAAATTTGGACCTTTCAGGCTATTCAGCTATGACTAGACATTGAGATCCAGAAGAAAGTATAAAACCTCTGATAAAATGAAGGCTTCTTACAGGAAAAGTGGAGAGCCTGCTTTATTTCATGCTCAAGTCAAACATGTTACTAATCGTAATTTTTCTTATAAAGGACATTCCAACTCCCTCCCTATTTGTTTTTCTGCTTTTAATAATTACCAGACTTCTTGCTTAATGTCTACCTTTAAGTCTCTGAGAGCCCTTATCAGGACAATATCAAGGACGGTTGGCGACTGAAGATGTTAATGCCTGGAGGAACTGCCCCTAGCCGTGCAACTAGAGCTTCATCACCTCTCAGCGTATCTGCTTGCCCCTTCAATGATACGGAAAAGGACTGATACGGCGAGATGCTGGCTTCCCGAAATGGAGAAACTGTGCTTATAACTCTAAGGTGGACTATCCTGTACCCTGTGAAAAACTATATATTAGTGACTGGGGTTTTAATGGCTCTACGCTTGCCACAACTAGAAAGCACCCGTATGGATGGGCTACATCCATGTTTCAAACTTCTCTGTCCTCTAATCATTCATTACAGACTCAGTTTTATTGATTGTTTGCAGCAACAGGTCCTGCAACACTTTATTGTCCTCATTCTGGTTTTACAACCTTTTTACAGGCTTGTGTTGATTCCCCATATGTTTTGTTAATTGCTAATGCTCATTCTATTTACTCAGTAATATATAATTTTGTTCATGTTGAAATTAATTGTGAAAATTGTACTTTGTCTAATTGTATTATTGATAACCCATATCAAGTATTTCTG
>NW_007240723.1:2421-3714 GCF_000164805.1 Carlito syrichta
AATTGTAATAGGGTAATAGTATAGTGTTAAGTGATAATATAATGTAAAAATATGGGAATCAGTGAACTGGGATTGAACCTAGAGTTAACTCAGGAAAGTTTTTTGTATTAATCAGGGTATAGAGCAAAGAGTATAATATGAATGATTCATTGAACATTATGGAAAACACTTTGAACGATTTGTATTGAAATTGTGCACCTGTGACCTTAATGTAAGCACGGCAGGCATCATGGAATTTGAATTGTTTGCTTGGAAATTGCAGATCTCGTGGTGGTCTTGTGATGCATAGTTTGTAAAGCACGAAACTTGTACGCCCCCAGTGAGTGATTATCACATTGCTGGAGGGTATAGAAAATGGTATATAAGTTGGAAAAGGTTTGAATAAAATCGGCTTCAGTCTTGGCCAGACTGTTCCCAGAAGAGCTGCCTCCGAGTAGTTTTCTTCTCTCCGTCTCTGATTCACCGGTGCGGTCCTAACCCTCCCTCTGGTCAGTGCAGGTCACCGACACACCTGCCTGCACTAAGCACAAGGGCTTGAAAGGTATGACCAACCTATGGATGGATGCTCCTACTCTACCCCTTTGACAGGTGTTGAGATGGAAGCCCAGAGAGGTTCATGAACATGCCCACAGTCAACCCAGGTAATGGAGACCCACCTCATTTTCAGGCTTCTGGGTTTTTAGGGGAAGCTTCCTTAAAATATTCACATAGCAGTAGAAATCTGGGAGGGACGACTCAGAAGAGCATTGCCCCAGCTCTGCCTCTCTTGAGCAGTAGATAGCCTTGGAGGATTTAGAATTTCCCCAGAGGTTAATCATGGTCATAAATATCTTTTCTCTCTTTCTACTTTTTAAGAGACGAGGCCTCACTCTGTCACTCAGACTGGAGAGCAGTGGAACAATCACAGTTCACTGCACCCTCAAACTCTTGGGCTCACATGACCTTCCCCGCTCAGCCTCTGGAGTAGCTGGGACCACAGGCATGCATCACCACACCTGGCTAATTTTTGTACTCTTTTTGGTAGAGATGGGGTCTCACTATGTTGCCCAAGATAATCTTGAACTCCTGGCCTCAAACAGCCCTCCCACCTCAGCCTCTAGAATACTGGGATTGCAGGTACGCGCCACCATGCCCAGCTGATCGCAAATATCTCTATTACAATTAGATGTGCATTGTTTTTGCAACATACTTTTTTTTTTTTAATTTGGAGTCTCACTCTGTCGCCCAGACTAAAGTGCAGTGTCACACTCCCAGCCATTGCAGCCTCGACCTGCTGGGCTCCGGCGATCCTTC
>NW_007240724.1:0-1373 GCF_000164805.1 Carlito syrichta
CCTCTGCCCAGGTGCTGTTAGTCTTCATCTTGTCTTGCAAGTCTGCATCTCATTGATGGTTCTGATGATGATGTGAAGGGTTCCTGGGGTGCTGGGAGTTCCAGTGTGGACCCAATGAACCAGTGACCCTGTGACACATACTTGCTTTGCGGGGTGGAGGGCATGGGCTGGCGGCATTGGGCAGGAGGGACAGAACAAAGGAGTGCAGTGCAGCGGGTGGGGGCACACCATTACGAGTCATGGCGGCCGTGTCAGAGTAGGCGGTGATAGCAGTGGTGGATCCCTGGCCACCAAAGTGACAGCTCCGTAGATGCTCGGCTCGGGCCCTTTCACAACTCTCTAACGTTGCAGGATAAGGGGTGCCGCACGCATGCTCGCGATATGCATGCTCACCGCATGCCCCCTTATCCTATCACGCCCTGGAAACCTCCCACGAGATATCCCTCCTCACTCTCCCCCCTCGTCCTCCAATGCAGCCTCCTCTCCCAAATTCACGGGATGCTGCCCACCACGTGCAGGCTGTGCTGCCAGTTTCCCTCTGTCCTGCCCCGGCCAAAGACCACAGACATGGTGGCCTTTGTAACTCTGTCCCATGCACTCACACTCACACACTCGCACACCTCACTTTTGCTGGACTCCCTCAACCGTGTTTGGTAAGTCTGGGTGGATTCCCAGGTTCTGTTGAAAGGGCATCCAGTCAGTGTCCTCCGATACAGAAGTAATACTGTCTATGCAACTTCACACAACTTTGGGCCACCTGCATAACCTTAAGGAATGTAAGACCAAAGAGCCAAATCCATAGACAAATGCAATGTCATACTTTAACACAAATTATTTTGAAATTGTGTGGAATCTTTCTGTAGGGTAAAAACACAATGCACATGCATTCAACTGAACAGCTGATGTTTCCATATTTTTTTAAATTATACTTTCCAGATTTGCAATTCATGAAAGAGTTAGATTGTTGTCTTTATCAATGAACTACCAAAAAAAATTGTGCTCAGTTTCAAAAGTTTATTGTAACCTTTCCAACTTCTTACACCTCTGGTGATTGTTTAGGTCAATAGAGTTACGGTTAAGTAAGGAAAGAAATGAGACTGTGACCTACACATTAATTATTTTTATTTGTCTTGACTATCTGAAAACAAAATGGTCACTCCTGCTGGATTATTTATCTAAGTTACTTCCTGAATATAATAATTGTATGTGTTTTTTCAAATACATTATCTCATTTGATCCCCAAAACAACAGTTAAACATATATCTTTCCCTCAAGTGCATCGATGAGAAACTGAAGCTTAAGCACATGACAATGTATTCAAGATATATTACTAAGTCTGTTTTAAGAACACCACTCGTCTATTGACACTAATG
>NW_007240725.1:0-1094 GCF_000164805.1 Carlito syrichta
ATCTGTATTGAAATGTGCACCTGTGATTCATACATCATGGAATTGTAATTGTTCACTGGGAACTTGAAAGTCTTGTGATGGTACATGATTTGTAAAGCGTGTTACACATCAGTGAACTTGTACGCCCCCAGCAAGTAATTGTCACACTGCTGGAGATTATAGAAAATGGTATATAAGTTGGAAAAAGTTTGAATAAAATTGGCTTCAGTCTTGGCCAGACTGTTCCCAGAAGAGCTGCCTCCGTGTGGTTTCTTCTCTCCGTTCTGATTCACCGGTGCGGTCCTAACCCCCCCTTGGTCAGTGCAGGTCACCGACAATATATGTTTAACTGTTGTTTTGGGGATCAAGTGAGATAATGTATTTGAAAAAACACATACAATTGTTATATTCAGGAAGTAACTTAGATAAATAATCCAGCAGGAGTGACCATTTTGTTTTCAGATACTCAAGACAAATAAAAATAATTAATGTGTAGGTCACAGTCTCATTTCTTTCCTTACTTAACCGTAACTCTATTGACCTAAACAATCACCAGAGATGTAAGAAGTTGGAAAGGTTACAATAAACTTTTGAAACTGAGCACAATTTTTTTTGGTAGTTCATTGATAAAGACAACAATCTAACTCTTTCATGAATTGCAAATCTGGAAAGTATAATTTAAAAAATATGTAAACATCAGCTGTTCAGTTGAATGCATGTGCATTGTGTTTTTACCCTACAGAAAGATTCCACACAATTTCAAAATAATTAGTGTTAAAGTATGACATTGCTTTTGTCTATGGATTTGGCTCTTTGGTCTTACATTCCTTAAGGTTATGCAGGTGGCGCCCAAAGTTGTGTGAAGTTGCATAGACAGTATTACTTCTGTATCAGAAGACACTGACTGGATGCCCTTACAACAGAACCTGGGAATCCACCCAGACTTACCAAAACACGGTTGAGGGAGTCCAGCAAAAGTGAGGTGTGCGAGTGTGTGAGTGTGAGTGCATGGGACAGAGTTACAAAGGCCACCATGTCTGTGGTCTTTGGCCGGGGCAGGACAGAGGGAAACTGGCAGCACAGCCTGCACGTGGTGGGCAGCATCCCGTGAATTG
>NW_007240726.1:0-1060 GCF_000164805.1 Carlito syrichta
CCGCCTCAGGCTTCCAAGTAGCTGGAACTACAGGCGCACGCTACCTCACCCGGCTAATTTTTTGATTTATTGTAGAGATGAGGTCTCACCTGCCCAGCAATCCACTCACCTCAGCCTCCCAAAGGCGCAGGATTACAGGCTTAGCCACCGAACCTGGCTGGAGTGTTTGTTTTAATCATGGAAAGAATGTCTCTATAGAAATGCTGATTGGCAGAGGGTCTTCAGCATCTTTTGTTTGGTGCATGCATATGTGTGGGTTTTTCTTTTATTTATTTTCATTTTCTTCTTTTAAAGGACAGCTGGAAATGTAGTTTTTAAAAAAAATATATTTCTGTACAGTTTGCTTCGGGAATGCAAGGCATTACATTTGAAACTCAGACTTTCAGGATTTGGGTTGCATAAATTAAATATTTATTCACCAACTTACCATCTGTTATCAGTTGGCCGAAAGAAAGTCAACTGCAGGCACCGAGGGTATGTGACTGTGTGTGTGTGTGTGTATGTATGTGTGTGTGTGTGTGTGTGTGTGTGTTGGGGGCGAATGCACCAGGATGTGTTATTGGGTTGACTTTGTAAAGATTGTTTTACTGTTTTAAGTGTGGTCATTTTTAAAAGCATTTGAGCAACTCCATTATGTTCAAGCAGAACATTTGTCAAAAGTAATTATCTGAGTTTGGTTGAAGGGCTTTGCTCTGGTATGTTTTTGAATTCTAGCAAAGAGTTTTAGATAATTGGCCCTATTGGCCAGCGAAGAAGTGGCAAAAGTTCTTTTTTAATTTCAATACAGTTATCAGTAGCTGGAGTGGCCAGGCCCCTTTACTTCATCTTGTAATTTCATATTGGGGTATGTTCTCATGTCTCCCCTTCTCTGTGATCCTGTTAATCGCTAAATTTCTCTTTCTGTGAATGAATGAGCAGGTAATAGTGATTCTCCAATGAACTGCCTCTGGGAGAGGACACTTAGGTGTGGAGAATGTGTGAGAAGTTAAGAAGTAAGGGTTAAATGCCAGATTGATGTTACCACTGAGGTTTTCTGGAGTGGAATACATTACTTACTGCT
>NW_007240727.1:0-489 GCF_000164805.1 Carlito syrichta
CTCCCTCACTGATGAAGCTTAGCTTGGCTGGGTAAGTTATTCTTGGTTGAAATTGTTTATCCTTTAAGACTTTGAAGATAGGGCTCCAAGCTCTCCTAGCCTGCAGGGTTTCTGCAGATAAATCTGCTGCTATTCTGATTGGTCTTCCATGGTGGGTGATCTGGCCTTTTTCTCTTGCTGCCTTTAGGATTTGTTCTTTTGTGCCTACTTTATTTAGGTGAATTATTATGTGTCTAGGAGTTGATCTTCTTATTTGTTGTCTTGCGGGGGTTCTCTGAATCTCTTGTGTTTGAATTTTTGTATCATTGATTAGATAAGGGAAATTTTCTTGAATGATCTCATGAAAAGTTTGTTCCAATGTGGCCCCTGTTTCTCTTTCTGCCTAAGGAATCCCAATTATTCTTAGGTAAGGCCTCTTGAGGTAGTCTCTCTTCTTCTTGAAGGTTTTGTTCTGCCTTTTTTAGCTTATTTTCTGTGTTTTTAAAAGTT
>NW_007240728.1:0-920 GCF_000164805.1 Carlito syrichta
CTCTGGAACTCCGGGTCGACCCTGGCTGAGGCACTCAGCGTGAGACCCCAAACCAGAGGACCCAGACAAGCGGAGAAAAACAGATCTGCTTAAACTGCCTTGCCATTCTCCAGGCAAAGACTTCCATTGCCCTGACCACCTATCAACAAACTTTACCTCATTTCCTAAGGCCAGGTATTGCAGCGTGCGGGGAAGTTTTGGGTCCCTGCTCCCTCCAGCTCTCTCCCCGGCCCGGCACCCAGCACCGCCGGTCACACAGGGAGGCTCTGAGCGCCCGCCCCTCAGAGACACCAGTTCCATTACTGGCTGAAGTACTCTGTAGGGTCCCAGCACCACTCTCACTATTTACAGCCTGCCGTTTGGAACTTTGGAGCTCTGGAACTCTGGGTCCACCCTGGCTGAGGCACTCAGCGTGAGACCCCAAGGCAGAGGACCCAGACAAGTGGAGAAAAACAGATCTGTTTAAACTGCCTCGCCATTCTCCAGGCAGAGACTTCCATTGCCCCGCCCACCTAGCAACAAACTTTACCTCAGCTCCTAAGGCAACAGTGCGAAACAGGAGACAAAGCCCCACCCCTATGCTGCAACGAAAAACAAAAGGGAGAGGCTGGAATCGGAGATCACAGAAGTGACTCTAGTCTGATCGCTTATTTTGACTTATGATTTTATCATTGAAACTGTTGGTCTAGATTACGTTTGGTGTTTACCTTCTGACTTATACTGTTTCTTGATTTTTTTGGCCTGTCTCTGTTTAGCTATCAGTATTCTTTATGGAATCTTTCTTACCTGTCTTTTTTCACTTCTTCCCAGCCCTGTGTCTCTCTCTCACCTAATAGTTGGTATGTATATCTCTTTTCCCTCTTGCACTTCTCTCTTTCGCTTATTTTGACTTATGATTTCATCATTGAACTATTAGTTTA
>NW_007240729.1:0-832 GCF_000164805.1 Carlito syrichta
CCAAGTGGAGACAATAACTCAATAAGAACTCCATGATAGGGATGAACTCTCACATTTCAATAATTAGTCTGAATGTGAATGGACTAAACGCACCACTGAAAAGACATAGAATGACAAAATGGATAAAATATCACCAGGCAACAATATACTGCCTTCAAGAGACCCATCTCACTAGAAAGGACATACACAGACTCAAAGTAAGAGGATGGGAAACAAATTTTCAGGCGAATGGAACACAAAAGAAAGGAGGAGTCGCGATCCTAATTTCAGACAAAATACCATTTAAGCTATCAAAAATTAAAAAAGATACAGAGGGCCACTACATAATGATAAAAGGTTCACTCCATCAACAAGAAATATCTATCCTAAACATATATGCACCCAACATAGGCGCACCAACATTCATAAAGCAACTTCTAGGAAAACTAAAGAAAGACATTGACTCTAACACCATAATAACTGGGGACTTTAATACACCACTCACAACCTTAGACAGATCATCAGGACAAAAAATCAGCAAGGAGATCCGGAACCTCAATGAGACTCTGGACCAAATGGACTTAATTGATACCTATAGAACACTCCATCCAAAGACCACAGAATACACATTCTACTCATCACCACATGGAACATATTCTAAGATCGACCACATAATTGGACACAAATCAAGTATAAGCAAATTTAAAAGGACTGAAATTCTGCCATGCACCTTTTCGGACCACAGTGGAATAAAAATAACATTGACACCAACAAAGTCCCCCCAAAACCCACAAAGACATGGACACTAAACAGCATGATGCTAAATAACTCCTGGGTCAATGATGACATCAAA
>NW_007240730.1:0-849 GCF_000164805.1 Carlito syrichta
AATCCCTCTCCTATCTGATCACAATTTAAGTTTCACTTGTATCACAGTTCTTGCTCCCTCAAGTCTTCTGATATTTCTAGACTCATCTTTCACCACTTCTTAAACTATCATCTTGCCTGACACACATCTTTGTTCATGCAGGTCACTCTTCTTAGAATGTTGTCCCCTGATCTCCTCCTGAAGCAGGAGACAGATGGTGTCTGCTCAGTCATCCTCCACTTTATCTCATCCCTCGACTGAACTTTATATTCTTTGAGAATGCATCTTTGTATCCTCTCCAGCATTTGAAACACATATGTAGAGTCCTGCAAAATGCTTATGGACTGTGGTATACTTTTCCAACAAATGTCAGTGAAGTTTTATAACTATTACTTCATTAAGTGTTGAATTCAATGCCATTATAAATTAGCTTTTCTGTGGTGAAATTTATTTCAGGTGTAACTCTACAGGCCTAAAAACTGTTCACCAGGAAAATAATCAAGTTCTGACATCAGAGATCATCCACTACCAAAGAATTTGTTAAAAAAGAGAAACTTGGAGAGACAGGGAAGATGGTGGCTGAGCCAATCAGACTATGCGAGTCCCCGTGTGAGTGAGTGAGTATATGGAAAATGTTGTGTGTGTGCTGGTGAGCGAGTGGGTGTGTGAGAGGCTGACTGAATGAGGGCTAGGGTGCTAGCAGCCAGGTCTCTCCTGGTGCAGTGGTTGGTGCCACAGCATCTGGGCTTGGATCCTTGCGAATCCTGGGATGCAGAAACTAAGCACCATTTTCTCTTTCTTCTCTTTTCTTCTTTTTAATCAACAACCCCCCAACCCCCTGCAAGAAAATGCTGGGAGAGGCTGTCTAAG
>NW_007240731.1:0-1734 GCF_000164805.1 Carlito syrichta
TTAGCTTTTCTGTGGTGAAATTTATCTCAGGTGTAACTCTACAGGCCTATAAACTGTTCATCAGGAATAATTAATCAAGTTCTGACATCAGAGATCGTCCACTACCAAAGAATTTGTTAAAAAAGAGAAACTTGGAGAGACAGGGAAGATGGTGGCTGAGCCAATCAGACTATGCGAGTCCCCGTGTGAGTGAGTGAGTATATGGAAAATGTTGTGTGTGTGCTGGTGAGCGAGTGGGTGTGTGAGAGGCTGACTGAATGAGGGCTAGGGTGCTAGCAGCCAGGTCTCTCCTGGTGCAGTGGTTGGTGCCACAGCATCTGGGCTTGGATCCTTGCGAATCCTGGGATGCAGAAACTAAGCACCATTTTCTCTTTCTTCTCTTTTCTTCTTTTTAATCAACAACCCCCCAACCCCCTGCAAGAAAATGCTGGGAGAGGCTGTCTAAGTGTGGCTTGTGAGCGGGTGTCCAGGTCCCTGGTTCAACAGCAGGTGCTGCAGCTTCTCACTTTGTCCTTGGCTTTTTCTGGCTGGCAGAAGAGGAGCACCACTTTTTTTTTTTAAGAATACAAATAGGCCGGGCTCGGTGGCACAGCCTGTAAGCCCAGCACTTTGGGAGGCCGAGGTGAGTGGATTGCCTGAGCCTGCAGAGTCCAGACCCACCTGGGCAACTTGACGAGACCTCATCTCTACAACAAATCAAAAATTAGCCGGGCGTGGTAGCGCGCGTCTGTAGTTCCAGCTACCTGGAAGTCTGAGGCGGAAGGATCGCCGGAGCCCAGCAGGTGGAGGCTGCGGTGGCCGGGAGCGGCCACTGCACTCCAGTCTGGGTGACAGAGTGAGACTGCAACTCCAAAAAAAAAGAATACACACAGAAGTTTTCCTTTAGAAAAGCTGCGGAGAGACACTATTGCCCCAGGCGCTCTCACACCATTGAAGCAGGAGACAGACTGTTCAGGGCTTTGCCTTATCACTTTAGCACCTGGCAGGGCACTGGAAAGGGCTCTGTACACAGTCCAGAGGCAAGTTTCCACAGAAGAGGACAAGAGAGGCACCCCACGACCATATTGAAGGTGGTGCAGGACCAACAGATCCGATCTCTGTGACTGATGGATCAACTATTCAGGGCTTGACCATGGCCCAAAGGCAATATCCTGAGAGCACAAACTTCAGAGGGACCTGATGAGTGCTGAGTTCCAGGCACCCCATCCCCTACCCTGAACCAGCTCTGGGACAAAGCGTGTGGCCAGAAGGGAGGAGGAAAAACTCCAAAGAGATCAGTGATGAGTCTTGGGCTGACACAAATCCCCTCCTTCCCAGTGATCCTCTGAATGTCAGATCCACAGAGCTGGTCCTTGACTGGGAGGGACAAACAAAGGTGGAGCCTGGACGTCAGTCACAATAGGAGAACTCCATTCCAGGATAGGCCTGGTTGTGGCATCCCAGTAAGAGGATACACCTGGGGAAGAGACAATCCTGAACCTCCCCACCAGAGATCTCCCTGACCATAGAAGTGTTACAGAGGAGGCCTGCAGCCACACCAACCTTAACTGTCCTTCTCCCTTCCCAGCACCATTTCCTGAGAAGAGAGGGAAAGATGTGACTCTTCAGGAGAGACCTGATTACAGGAACAATTACAGCGCCTGCCACAAGAGGGCAGGTTTTTTTTGTTTATTTGTTGTTTGGTTTTGGTTTTGTTTCTTAAAATTTCAATTACCTTTTTTTTTTTTTTTTTTT
>NW_007240731.1:1887-3653 GCF_000164805.1 Carlito syrichta
CCTCAGCCTTCCAAGTAGCTGGAACTACAGGCGTGCGCTACCACGACCGACTGATTTTTGATTTATTGTAGAGATGAGGTCTTGCCAAGTTGCCCAGGCGGGTCTAGAACCCGCAGGCTCAGGCAATCCAGTCACCACGGCCTCCCAAAGTGCTGGGATTACAGGCTGAGCCACCGAGCCCGGCTTCAATTACTTTTTAATTAAAAAAAATTTTCACTGTTTTCTTGTTAGTTCGTCTATTTTAAAAATATTTTTTCTTTTTGTGTAAATGCGTTTGTGAGGGTTTGATCTGCGACTCCCCCCAAATTTTTCTTTTCTTTTCCTTTTGCTTCCTTCTTTTATTTGTCGTTTTTTGAATATGTGTATGTGAATGATGGAGTTTTTATCTTTTGGTTTTGTTGTGATTGTTGGTTTTTGCTCTTTTGTTCTTCTTGGGATTTTTTTCATATTCATTTTTTATAGTTTAAGGGATATGTCAATAGATGTGTGAGGGTTCGACCTGAACCACCCCCCCTTGTTTTTCCTTCGGTCTTTCTGTTCTTTGTCCCTATTCACATTGTGCTAGGCATGTATGTGTGGGCTGAGATTACTTGGGGGTCTTTTTGTTGCTGATCGTTTTGTTTAGCCTTGTTGTTATTCCAGTTTGTTTTCAGTATGTGTGTGTGTATCTGTTTATTGCTTCCATTCATTTCCTCTTTGCATCATCCTATAGAGTCTCAGGGAAGAGGAGAATCTATTCAGTAAACAGTGCTGGGAAAACTGACTAACCACATACAGAAGATTGAAACAGGGCCCCTCCATATCACCGCACACAAAAATTAACTCTAAATGGATCAAAGACCTAAATGTAAAACCTCAAACTCTAAGAGTCTTAGAAAATGCAGAAGACACCCTTATGGAAATTGGAACCGGCTACCAATTCTTATTCAGAACCCTAAACCAATACCTTAAGAAATAAGATAGACGAGTGGGACCTCATAAAATTAATGAACTTCTGCAAAGCAGAATACACCATCAAGTCAGTAGGGAGACAGCCCACAGAATGGGAAATATTATTTGTCAACTGTATATATGGCAGAGGCCAAAACTCTAGGATCTACAAGAAACTCAAATGCCGGAAAGGAAAAAAAAAAACAGTCTCTTTTAAAAGTGGGCAAAAGATATAAATAGACACTTCTCAAAAAAAGATATAAGGGCAGTCAACAGACACTCAGGCATCATCAGAAAAATGCAAATCAAAGCTACATTGAAATACCACCTAAGCCCAGTAAGAATGGCCATCACTAAAATACAAACAACAACAGATGCTAGCAAGGATGTGGAGAAAAAGAAAGGCTTCTACACTGCTGGTCGAAATGTAAGGTAGTGCAACCTCTTTGGAAGACATGTGGTGATTTCTGAAAATACTACAAATTGATCTTCCATATGACTCAGCAATTCCCCTATTGGTAATATACCCAGAGGAACTCAAATCATTCTACAAAAAAGATACCTGCACATGTATGTGTGTTGCAGCTCTATTCACAATAGCAAACACTTTGAACCAACAATGTTGCCCATCAAACCTGGACTGGATAAAGAAAACGTGGTACATGTACAAAATGGAATATTATGTAGCCAGAAAAGGGACAAACATATGGACTTGGCAGCAATTTGGATAGATTTGGAGTTGATGATACTCTGTAGTCTATCACAGAAACAAAGAACAGAGTACCATATGTTCTCACTCATAAGCAAAACTTGACCAATCATAATACTATGAGAAA
>NW_007240732.1:0-5760 GCF_000164805.1 Carlito syrichta
CCCCGGCCTTCTACCTGCACTGCTCACACATCCAGCAAGGTGCCGGGTGCTGTCATGAATCAGGACAGAGGCACTGGCAGTTATCCACATGAAGACCAGGGAATCCCAGGTCCTGAGGACCGCTGGACCCAGTGCCCTTCTTCTTCTCTATTAAGAGGTTCAGTGGGAAAATCACTTTGGGGGTGGTCTGCATTGCATTCGCTCTTCCTGCTCCCTGCCTCTCCAGATTCCAGCAGGTGCTGTACACCCACTTTATAAATATTTCTGTGATATCAACATCTGTTGCAGCCCTAGGTCAGGGTTACAGATGTGACTTGCTCCCAAGAGCCCACCATCACTGTGATAACCCTTCCTACAGAGCAGCATGGAAACCAGGAGGCAGAGCACCTCTGTGCAGTGTGGTGGTATTGAACATGCCCTTCTGAGGACTGAGGGAGAATACCAACTTTCAGATAGCTACTTCCCTTCCACACTTCAGTGAAGGGGGCAGTTCCACCAAGATGAAAGAAAGCCACTCCATGTCTCCAAGAGCACCTGTGGCATAGTAGAGTCTGGTTGCTTGCCAATCCTGCTGATGAGTCACAAAGGAGGAGGCTTAGGAGGAGGTCACCAGAGCTCCCAGAGACCCAGGGCCCCTGTTGCCAGTACCAGGAGGGAACAAACTCTGACCTACAGGAAAGGACCTGCTCTGTCCCTTCCACACTGCATTAGTGAAGCAGTGCCATATGGTTATTCCCCAGTTCACCAGTCTTCCTGGCATTATTGTCTCTCCCAAAAGTGGACCAGAGGAGGAAGGTCAGGTATAAAAACAACAAAAACTCCCACCCCAACAGAAGCAACTTTATCTAATAAAAGATAACAAAACAAAAAATAAAAAGAGAAGTCTGTCTTCACAGAAAACAAACAAAAACAAAGTGAAAAAAATGGCAATCCCCAAAGACTTAATGAGTTAACACCTAAAGAAAGGGATTTCCAGATTCCAAGCAATAGAACCCATCGAAAATGACCTGTTCCTGATGACAGACATAAGACTGGATGTCAAAGACATTCACCAAATTCCATGAGAATGTGGACGCACAAATCTTCCAGGCCATGAAAACAGTGCACAGAATAAAGGATGCTTTTAGGATCAGTTGGAGTGCTCTATATATGTCTTCTTCAAATGTAACATGTATTATCGACTCATTTTTTACTTTGCCTCATTTGGTAAAGTAAATGCGACGGAAGAAATTTAAATCATTCAATTTTGTTTTCAGTCTCTTTAGTACCAAAGTTACAAAAACATTCACAGACACACACTGGTGTACCTTCTATCACTGTATAAATATATATGTTATATTCATTTTGTTTTGTGCTTCTTTGTGCTTAGGGTGGGGGCAGGAGTATGCCTCCAATTCCCCATCTCCTACCTATCACCTATTCTACCAGGCCCATCCTAAAATTCACTTCCTGAAAATGATTCCCAAATCCCTCTCCTATCTAATCACAATTTAAGTTTCACTTGTATCACAGTTCTTGCTCCCTCAAGTCTTCTGATATTTCTAGACTCATCTTTCACCACTTCTTAAACTATCATCTTGCCTGACACACATCTTTGTTCATGCAGGTCACTCTTCTTAGAATGTTGTCCCCTGATCTCCTCCTGAAGCAGGAGACAGATGGTGTCCGCTCAGTCATCCTCCACTTTATCTCATCCCTCGACTGAACTTTATATTCTTTGAGAATGCATCTTTGTATCCTCTCCAGCATTTGAAACACATATGTAGAGTCCTGCAAAATGCTTATGGACTGTGGTATACTTTTCCAACAAATGTCAGTGAAGTTTTATAACTATTACTTCATTAAGTGTTGAATTCAATGCCATTATAAATTAGCTTTTCTGTGGTGAAATTTATTTCAGGTGTAACTCTACAGGCCTAAAAACTGTTCACCAGGAAAATAATCAAGTTCTGACATCAGAGATCGTCCACTACCAAAGAATTTGTTAAAAAAGAGAAACTTGGAGAGACAGGGAAGATGGTGGCTGAGCCAATCAGACTATGCGAGTCCCCGTGTGAGTGAGTGAGTATATGGAAAATGTTGTGTGTGTGCTGGTGAGCGAGTGGGTGTGTGAGAGGCTGACTGAATGAGGGCTAGGGTGCTAGCAGCCAGGTCTCTCCTGGTGCAGTGGTTGGTGCCACAGCATCTGGGCTTGGATCCTTGCGAATCCTGGGATGCAGAAACTAAGCACCATTTTCTCTTTCTTCTCTTTTCTTCTTTTTAATCAACAACCCCCCAACCCCCTGCAAGAAAATGCTGGGAGAGGCTGTCTAAGTGTGGCTTGTGAGCGGGTGTCCAGGTCCCTGGTTCAACAGCAGGTGCTGCAGCTTCTCACTTTGTCCTTGGCTCTTTCTGGCTGGCAGAAGAGGAGCACCACTTTTTTTTTTTAAGAATACAAATAGGCCGGGCTCGGTGGCACAGCCTGTAAGCCCAGCACTTTGGGAGGCCGAGGTGAGTGGATTGCCTGAGCCCGCAGAGTCCAGACCCACCTGGGCAACTTGACGAGACCTCATCTCTACAACAAATCAAAAATTAGCCGGGCGTGGTAGCGCGCGTCTGTAGTTCCAGCTACCTGGAAGTCTGAGGCGGAAGGATCGCCGGAGCCCAGCAGGTGGAGGCTGCGGTGGCCGGGAGCGGCCACTGCACTCCAGTCTGGGTGACAGAGTGAGACTCCAACTCCAAAAAAAAAGAATACACACAGAAGTTTTCCTTTAGAAAAGCTGCGGAGAGACACTATTGCCCCAGGCGCTCTCACACCATTGAAGCAGGAGACAGACTGTTCAGGGCTTTGCCTTATCACTTTAGCACCTGGCAGGGCTAGCTCTGTGCCAGAGGCAAGTTTCCACAGAAGAGGACAAGAGAGGCACCCCACCACCATATTGAAGGTGGTGCAGGACCAACAGATCCGATCTCTGTGACTGATGGATCAACTATTCAGGGCTTGACCATGGCCCAAAGGCAATATCCTGAGAGCACAAACTTCAGAGGGACCTGATGAGTGCTGAGTTCCAGGCACCCCATCCCCTACCCTGAACCAGCTCTGGGACAAAGCGTGTGGCCAGAAGGGAGGAGGAAGAACTCCAAAGAGATCAGTGGTGAGTCTTGGGCTGACACAAATCCCCTCCTTCCCAGTGATCCTCTGAATGTCAGATCCACAGAGCTGGTCCATGACTGGGAGGGACAAACAAAGGTGGAGCCTGGACGTCAGTCACAATAGGAGAACTCCATTCCAGGATAGGCCTGGTTGTGGCATCCCAGTAAGAGGATACACCTGGGGAAGAGACAATCCTGAACCTCCCCACCAGAGATCTCCCTGACCATAGAAGTGTTACAGAGGAGGCCTGCAGCCACACCAACCTTAACTGTCCTTCTCCCTTCCCAGCACCATTTCCTGAGAAGAGAGGGAAAGATGTGACTCTTCAGGAGAGACCTGATTACAGGAACAATTACAACGCCTGCCACAAGAGGGCAGGTTTTTTTTGTTTGTTTGTTGTTTGGTTTTGGTTTTGTTTCTTAAATTTTCAATTACCTTTTTTTTTTTTTTTTTTGAGTTGGAGTCTCACTCTGTCGCCCAGACTGGACTGCAATGGCCGCTCCCGGCCACCGCAGCCTCGACCTGCTGGGCATCGGCGATCCTTCCGCCTCAGCCTTCCAAGTAGCTGGAACTACAGGCGTGCTATTACTTCATTAAGTGTTGAATTCAATGCCATTATAAATTAGCTTTTCTGTGGTGAAATTACTACAGGAACTACAGGCGTGCGCTACCACGACCGACTGATTTTTGATTTATTGTAGAGATGAGGTCTTGCCAAGTGGCCCAGGCGGGTCTAGAACCCGCAGGCTCAGGCAATCCAGTCACCTCGGCCTCCCAAAGTGCTGGGATTAAAGGCTGAGCCACCGAGCCCGGCTTCAATTACTTTTTAATTAAAAAAATTTTTCACTGTTTTCTTGTTAGTTCATCTATTTTAAAAATATTTTTTCTTTTTGTGTAAATGTGTTTGTGAGGGTTTGATCTGCATCTTCCCCCCCCCATTTTTTTCTTTTCCTTTTCTTTTTCTGTTACTTCCTTCTTTTATTTGTCGTTTTTTGAATATGTGTATGTGAATGATGGAGTTTTTATCTTTTGGTTTTGTTGTGATTGTTGGTTTTTGCTCTTTTGTTCTTCTTGGGATTTTTTCATATTCATTTTTTATAGTTTAAGGGATATGTCAATAGATGTGTGAGGGTTCGACCTGAACCACTCCCCCCTTGTTTTTCCTTCGGTCTTTCTGTTCTTTGTCCCTATTCACATTGTGCTAGGCATGTATGTGTGGGCTGAGATTACTTGGGGGTCTTTTTGTTGCTGATCGTTTTGTTTAGCCTTGTTGTTATTCCAGTTTGTTTTCAGTATGTGTGTGTGTATCTGTTTATTGCTTCCATTCGTTTCCTCTTTGCATCATCCTATAGAGTCTCAGGGAAGAGGAGAATCTATTCAGTAAACAGTGCTGGGAAAACTGACTAACCACATGCAGAAGATTGAAACAGGGCTCCTCCATATCACCGCACACAAAAATTAACTTTAAATGCATCAAAGACCTAAAGTAAAACCTCAAACTCTAAGAGTCTTAGAAAATGCAGGAGACACCTTATGGAAATTGGAACCGGCTACCAAATCTTATTCAGAACCCTAAACCGATACCTTAAGAAATAAGATAGACGAGTGGGACCTCATAAAATTAATGAACTTCTGCAAAGCAGAATACACCATCAAGTCAGTAGGGAGACAGCCCACAGAATGGGAAATATTATTTGTCAACTGTATATAAGGCAGAGGCCAAAACTCTAGGATCTACAAGAAACTCAAATGCCGGAAAGGAAAAAAAAACAGTCTCTTTTAAAAGTGGGCAAAAGATATAAATAGACACTTCTCAAAAAAAAGATATAAGGGCAGTCAACAGACACTCAGGCATCATCAGAAAAATGCAAATCAAAGCTACATTGAAATACCACCTAAGCCCAGTAAGAATGGCCATCACTAAAATACAAACAACAACAGATGCTAGCAAGGATGTGGAGAAAAAGAAAGGCTTCTACACTGCTGGTCGAAATGTAAGGTAGTGCAACCTCTTTGGAAGACATGTGGTGATTTCTGAAAATACTACAAATTGATCTTCCATATGACTCAGCAATTCCCCTATTGGTAATATACCCAGAGGAACTCAAATCATTCTACAAAAAAGATACCTGCACATGTATGTGTGTTGCAGCTCTATTCACAATAGCAAACACTTTGAAACAACAATGTTGCCCATCAAACCTGGACTGGATAAAGAAAATGTGGTACATGTACAAAATGGAATATTATGCAGCCATAAAAAGGACAAACATATGGACTTGGCAGCAATTTGGATAGATTTGGAGTTGATGATACTCTGTAGTCTATCACAGAAACAAAGAACAGAGTACCATATGTTCTCACTCATAAGCAAAACTTGACCAATCATAATACTATGAGAAAGTGTTTGGCAGTAATGGGAAACTGTCAGGGGAGGGGAGTGGGACTGGCAGTTGAGGGAAACTGCTAGGGGTGGGGCATTCCTCATCAGCAAGGGTACTGGCATGATCAACGTTTGTATACCTAACCCTGAATTGTGCCCCACATCTTTATAATAAAAAATATTTTAAAAAGAGAAACATAAGAAACAATCAATTCTCAAAACTCTCCTTCAAGTCAAAAGGAAG
>NW_007240733.1:0-879 GCF_000164805.1 Carlito syrichta
GTCCCTATTCACATTGTGGCTAGGCATGTATGTGTGGGCTGAGATTACTTGGGGGTCTTTTTGTTGCTGATCGTTTTGTTTAGCCTTGTTGTTATTCCAGTTTGTTTTCAGTATGTGTGTGTGTATCTGTTTATTGCTTCCATTCGTTTCCTCTTTGCATCATCCTATAGAGTCTCAGGGAAGAGGAGAATCTATTCAGTAAACAGTGCTGGGAAAACTGACTAACCACATGCAGAAGATTTAAACAGGGCCCCTCCATATCACCGCACACAAAAATTAACTCTAAATGGATCAAAGACCTAAATGTAAAACCTCAAACTCTAAGAGTCTTAGAAAATGCAGGAGACACCCTTATGGAAATTGGGACCGGCAACCAATTCTTATTCAGAACCCTAAACCGATACCTTAAGAAATAAGATAGACGAGTGGGACCTCATAAAATTAATGAACTTCTGCAAAGCAGAATACACCATCAAGTCAGTAGGGAGACAGCCCACAGAATGGGAAATATTATTTGTCAACTGTATATATGGCAGAGGCCAAAACTCTAGGATCTACAAGAAACTCAAATGCCAGAAAGGAAAAAAAAAACAGTCTCTTTTAAAAGTGGGCAAAAGATATAAATAGACACTTCTCAAAAAAAGATATAAGGGCAGTCAACAGACACTCAGGCATCATCAGAAAATTGCAAATCAAAGCTACATTGAAATACCACCTAAGCCCAGTAAGAATGGCCATCACCAAAATACAAACAACAACAGATGCTAGCAAGGATGTGGAGAAAAAGAAAGGCTTCTACACTGCTGGTCGAAATGTAAGGTAGTGCAACCTCTTTGGAAGACATGTGGTGATTTCTGAAAATACTACAAATTGATCTTC
>NW_007240734.1:0-1140 GCF_000164805.1 Carlito syrichta
CCTGGCGATCCTTCCGCCTCAGCCTTCCTAGTAGCCGGAATTACAGGCATGCGCTAAAACACCGGGTTAATTTTTTGATTTTATTGTAGAGATGAGGTCTCGCCTGCCCGGGCCGGTCTCGAACCTGCGGGCTCAGGCAACCCACTCACCTCAGCTTCCCAAAGGCGCGGGATTACAGGCTGAGCCACCGAGCCGGGCTCCCTTACCCCCTTTCGATCTCCCCCTTCAGATGACCAGTGTTGTCTCATTCTTTGTGTGTGTGTTGGAGTCTCACTCTGTAACCTAGACTCGGGCAATCCTTCCACCTCAGCCTTCCAAGTACCTAGAACTCCAGGCATGTGCTACCATGCCTGGTTTATTTTTGATTTATTGTAGAGACGATGTTTCACCGAGTGGCCCGGCTGATCTTGACCTCCTGGGCTCAGGCACTCCTCTGTCCTAGGCCTCCAAAAGTGCAGGGATGACAGGCTGAGCCACGGCACTCGGCCTTTATCTCATCTTTATGTCCATAGGTACATAGTGTTTAGCTCTCTCATATAAGTGAGAGAATGTGGTATTTGGTTTTCTTCTGCATTAACTTGCTTAGGATTGCGGCATCCGGCTGCATCCACGTTGTTGCGAGAGACGTGACTTGATTCTTTATGGCTGTGTAGCATTCCATGGTGTATTTGTGTTATGTTTTCTCTGATGCGATCCGTTGCTGATGAGCACCTAGATTGATTTCATGTGTTTTCTACTGTGAATACTGCCACGACATACGTTTGTGTGGCAGGTATCTTTTGGTGAAAGGATTTATGTTTCATTGGATGTATGCCCAGTATTGGTATTGCTGGGTTGCGTGGTGAATCTATTTTTAAATCTTTCAGCAAACTCCAAAACTGCTTTGCAAAGGACTGAACTAGCTTTCGTTCTGACCAACAGTGTGTGAGTGATACTTTTCTGCACAACCTCATCAACATCTGACATTTTTTGACTTATTGACAATAGCCGTCTTACTGGTGAGAGATGATATCTCATTGGGAATCTGGTCTGCATTTCTCTGATGATTATCGATGTTAAATATTCTTTTCATTTGTTTGCTAGCTGCTTGTTCATATTTAAAATGTCTGTCGATGTCTTAGCTCACTTTTTTAATGAGGT
>NW_007240735.1:0-870 GCF_000164805.1 Carlito syrichta
CGGGATCAAGACAGAGGAACCAGAGACATATTCAACAGGAAATTAGCGAAGTGCAGGGCCATTCTTGATATTTTCCTAAAGTGCAAATGAAATGAGATAACATACGTATAAAAAGTATCAAAATTATCTAACTGAAAAATTTTCTCTAAAAATTATCTTAAAATCAATGATGGGCGTGGTGGTTCAACCAAAAAAAAAATTATCTTAAAATCAGAGATAAACAAAAATTGTATTTAATAGCTTGATTTAATTTTTCTCTTTACTTGAGGGGCTAGGCTCTTCATTGCTGAAAATCGTGTATGATTCAGTGTTAGATATTTGCTGTTTAAATTTGCATTACACTTCTTTCTTAGATAATATACTTTGATGTTCATAGGAGTGCTCTATTCGAGTTGTCGTCATTCTCACCTAGGAACCCAGGTTGCCCTGGTAGCCACTAGAGAATTGCAGGTTCCTTGGTGGGCAGGGAGGGAACGAGCGTGGCAAAACTAACAGTGGTCTTAGTCTCCACCGGAAAGCGATGTCGGTCACTGGCCAGAACAAGTCACCCGAGCATGTCTGACTGCCAGAGGGAAGGAGTGGTGGTGGGACACGAGGGGAGGATGCTCATTTAAATCTTAATGAACAGCAATACGGGATACCACAAAGGCCTCCGGTTCTTTCAGAATTCTTTCTCCTGTCTGTGAGACTAATCTTTCTACCAGGAAGTTCCACAGTGCCCCCAACTTTTGAACCTCTCTCTCCCCATGGCTCACCTTTTCCCTCGTGAGTTAGTCCCTTCCGATATTCAATCGGTTAATGTTCATTAGACAGCCACCATGAAAACCCCATTTTCCAGTACTGTGAGTTTATTTTTCAATCCTACCCTCC
>NW_007240736.1:0-743 GCF_000164805.1 Carlito syrichta
CAACTGGCTATAAAGCACAACAGCTAGTTAAGACAACTAGTTATGTCAGGTGGCTAGCCAGCTGACCATATAGGTACTGACCTAGATATCTCTGTTCACTAGCTAGTTGGCTAGGTAAGTAAATCAGCTAGTAATGTCAGCTGGCTATCCAGGTGGCTAGATAGTTAGAGAGGTAGTTAAGTCACCTGGCTAGCCAGCTGGATAACTAGCTAATTCAGCTAGTTTTGTCAGCTGGATGGCCATCTTCTTAGCCTGTTAATCAACTAGTTACATCATCAGGCTAACCAGTTGGCTAGCTAGTTAAGTCGATTCATTAATTCAGTTGGCTAGTCAACCCGCTAGCTAGTTAAAAAACTCATTAAGTCACATGGCTAGACAGCTGACTGGCTAGTTATTTCAGTTATTTAAGTCAGCTGGCTAGCTAGGTAGCTAGCTAGTTAAGTCAGCTAGTTATGTCAGCTAGCTTGCTATTAAATCAGTTAGATAAGTCAGCTAGCTAGTTAGATAGTTAGCTAGGTATCTAGCTAGTTATTTCAGCTAGTAAAGTCAGCTGACTAGCTAGGTAGCTAGCTAGTTAAGTCAGCTAATTTAGTCAGCTGGCTAGCTAGTTAAAGTCAGTTAGTTAAGTCAGCTGGCTAGCAAGCTGCCTAGCTGGGTATCTAACTCTATAAGTCAGCTGGCTAGCCAGCTGGCTAGCTAGTTAGGTCACCTAGTTAAGTCAGCTCGCTAGCCAGCTGGATACC
>NW_007240737.1:0-920 GCF_000164805.1 Carlito syrichta
CAGTTAGGTGGTATCTCAGTATGGTTTTGATTTGAATCTCCCTGATGATTAGTGAGGTTGAGCATTTCTTCATGTGTTTGTTGGCTGCGCGGATGTCTTCTTTTGTGAAGTGTCTGTTCATATCTTTTGCCCATTTTATAATGGGGTTGTTTGTTTTTTTCTTTTTGGTATGTTTCAGTTCCTTGTAGATCAAGGATGTTAAGTCTTTATCAGACCTAGAGTTGACAAATACTTTGTCCCAGTCTGTAGGCTGTCTCCCTGCTCTCTTGATGGTTTCTTTGGCTTTGCAGAAGCTTGTCAGTTTAATAAGGTTCCACTTGTCTATCTTCTCTCTTATGACCTGTGGGTTTCAGGTTTTGTTCAGGAATTGGATGCCAGTTCTGATTTCCATGAGGGTATTTGCTTCCTTTTCTATGGTTCTTATGGTTTGAGGTTTTACATTTAGGTCTCTGATCCATTTGGAGTTAACCTTTGTGCTTATTTGGTTTTTTTCTCGTTTTTTCTTGGTCTGTCTAGCTAGGGGATCATCGATCTTGTTTACCCTTTTGAAGAACCAGCTTTTTGTTTCATTGATTTTTTGTATTATCTTTTTGTCTTCTATGTCCAGGATTTGGGTTTTTATTTTGGTGACCTGGATTCTTCTGCTGAAATTAGGGTTTTTATGGTCTTGCTTTTCCAGCTTCTTTAGGTGGCTTTTTAGGTTGTTAATTTGTGTTCCTTCCATTTTCTTCATGTGTGTTTGTAGGGATATAAATTCCCCTCTTACTACAGCTTTCAAGGCGTCCCAGAAGTTTTGGTAAGATGTTTCTTCATTTTCATTTTTTTCCAGGTATCTTTTGTTCTCTGTTTTGATTTCATCATTGACCCAGGAGTTGTTTAGCATCATGCTGTTTAGTGTCCATGTCTTTGTGGGTTTTGAA
>NW_007240738.1:0-615 GCF_000164805.1 Carlito syrichta
AGAATCTGTCAAAAACCTCCTTACATTGATAAAGGCCTTTGGCAAAGTCTCAGGATACAAAACAAATGTACAAAAGACAATCACATTTCTCTACACCAATAATAAACAAACAGAAACCCAAATAAAAAACACAATTCCATTCACAATAGCCACAAAAAAAATGAAATACCTTGGCATCTTCCTAACCAGAGATGTGAAAGACCTTTACAATGAAAATTACAAAACGCTGCTCAAAGAAATCAAAGATGACACAAACAAGTGGAAAAATATCCCATGCTCATGGATTGGAAGAATCAACATTGTGAAGATGTACATCTTACCTAAGGCAATCTACAAGTTCAATGCAATACCCATCAAATTACCAGCAACAGTCTTCTCAGACCTAGAAAAGACAACACAAGAATTCATATGGAAACACAAACGTCCAAGAATAGCCAGAACAATCCTCAGCAAAAAATAACAAAGCAGGTGGTATCACATTACCAGACTTCAAACTTTACTATAAAGCTACAATCATGGTATTGGTATTGGTATAGGAATAGGCATATAGATCAATGGAATAGAATTGAGATTCCAGAAGCAAAACCTCAATTTCTCAACCAACTCATCTTTGAC
>NW_007240739.1:0-865 GCF_000164805.1 Carlito syrichta
ACTGAAGGCAGAATCTTTCTCTGGTTGTGGGTTTGCTGCCAGGAACAATCAAGGCTATTGGCATTCTCATTTATGCCTTTAGTAGGCAGAGAGGCTTTTCTCTCAATTATAGCCAAAAACTCTTGACCTTCACTCATATTAGATAAGTGTGGATTACATTTCTCTTCTGAACCAATTACTGTTTCTAAATTGGTTTTAGTTTCAACTGTTCAGTTCCATCTACATCCTGTGTTTTTTTCAATAATGATAGTCATTACATGTAACTGTAATCTCGTATGATTTTACTCCCATGATGCATAGCATGGCGTCTGCTGCTCAGTAGGTACTCACCAAAATTTAACAAATGAGTGACTGAGTAAAATGAATGAACACATGAATGAGTAGAAGCAAAAATAAATGTACATCATAAATAACGATGGGTGCCATGGTTTGAATGTTTGTATCTCCTCCAATATTTATATTGAAACTTAATCCCCAAGGCAATAAAATTGAGGTGATTGAGTCATGAGGCTGGAGCTCTCATGGGTGCGAATAGCAACCTTATCAAAGAGTTTAAAGGAAACATCCTAGGCCCTTTCCAATCACCACCACAAGATGACACAGAAATCAAGGTGCCATCTTGCAATTAGTGAAAGTAGTCTCACCAGAAACTAAATCTGCTGAAACCTGGATCACAAACATCCCAACCTTCACAACTGTGAGAAATACATTTTTATTTTGTATAAGTTACCCAGATTTGGGTATTTTTTAATGGCAGCAGGAAAGTGTAAGGCAGAATTGGTGAAAAGTGAAGGTATTGTTATAACAAATAGCTAAAATATAAAGCTCCGGCAAGACCTCATCTCTACAGTAAATCAAAAAATTA
>NW_007240740.1:0-3253 GCF_000164805.1 Carlito syrichta
ACTGTTCAGTTCCATCTACATCCTGTGTTTTTTTCAATAATGATAGTCATTACATGTAACTGTAATCTCGTATGATTTTACTCCCATGATGCATAGCATGGCGTCTGCTGCTCAGTAGGTACTCACCAAAATTTAACAAATGAGTGACTGAGTAAAATGAATGAACACATGAATGAGTAGAAGCAAAAATAAATGTACATCATAAATAATGATGGGTGCCATGGTTTGAATGTTTGTATCTCCTCCAATATTTATATTGAAACTTAATCCCCAAGGCAATAAAATTGAGGTGATTGAGTCATGAGGCTGGAGCTCTCATGGGTGCGAATAGCAACCTTATCAAAGAGTTTAAAGGAAACATCCTAGGCCCTTTCCAATCACCACCAAAAGATGACACAGAAATCAAGGTGCCATCTTGCAATTAGTGAAAGTAGTCTCACCAGAAACTAAATCTGCTGAAACTTGGATCACAAACATCCCAACCTTCACAACTGTGAGAAATACATTTTTATTTTGTATAAGTTACCCAGATTTGGGTATTTTTTAATGGCAGCAGGAAAGTGTAAGGCAGAAATTGGTGAAAAGTGAAGGGTATTGTTATAACAAATAGCTAAAAATATAAAAGCTCCGGCGAGACCTCATCTCTACAGTAAATCAAAAAATTAGCTGGGCATGATAGAGCGTGCCTGTAGTTCCAGCTACTTGGAAGTCTGAGGCAGAAGGATCGCCGGAGCCCAGCATGTCGAGGCTGCAGTGGCTGGGAGCGAACTGTGCACTCCAGTCTGGGCGACAGTGTGAGACACCAACTCAAAAAATTTAAAAAATAAAACAAATAAAGCTCCTTTAGAACTGGGTAATGGGTAGAGGCTGATCAAGTCTGGGAGTGGATGCTAGAAAGAACCTATATTGCCCAGAATAATTTTTTTTTTTTTAGTTAAAACATTTAATTGTAAGGATTGAACAGTGGTTGCTACACAAACCAATCCACAATCACAGCTTTTTGTAGTGTCCAGATGCTAATTTGAATAAAGGTAACACATACTAATTCTACTTTTTGGGTTTTTTTGAGTTGGAGTCTCACTCTGTCACCCAGGCTGGAGTGCAGCTGCAGGCTCACAGCCACCGCAACCTCAGACTGCCAAACAGAGACGAGCCTTCCACCTCAGCCTTCCAAGTAGCTGGAAGATACACGCAACCATGCCTGGCTAGTTGTTTTGATACATTGTAGAGATGAGGTCTCTACCAGTTGCCAGGCTGGTCTCAAATCTCCAGGCTTAGAAAATCACTAATGTGATTAACACTGTTCAGTATCTACATAAAATTGATTCTGCACATAGTTAAATACACAAAAGAAGACAATGACAGTACAATCACCAATAATTAAACCAAAGGTGTAATTTTTGAAATCACGTAATATGACAGGAAAAATCCTAGCTCTCTTACAGTCTAACTTAAAACAGTCTAGTCTTTTTTCTATTTGAGATCCAAATAAATTTCCTTTTTTTCTATCTAAACATAATTTGAGGCTTTGACGTAAATCTGAATTCAAACGATATACTTTGTCAAGCGTTTCCAAAAAATTTTCAGCTCTGTTTCAGAGATAAACCCTCTTGTTGTGTGTGTGAGTGTATGTGTGTGTGTGTATTTGTATATTTTTTTCTTCCAACATAATTGACAAATGTATGAAGGTAATAGGCCAATCATGGAACCATGGTGCTACTAATTACATTAAAATATAAAGCCATTGATTATTTCAAAGTGTTCCTGAATGGTGGTAGAAGAAATGGGATACAGAATCTATGAACATATAAAATCACTAAGAGTTCAGAAATTAAGCTTACATAAGGAAAGCGTGTTCTGTTCTTTTCTTTGGAGGAGAGATTACAAAATTGTGATTTGTCACAAAAATATTCTGTACAAAATCTCCAAAATTAGCCCAAATGGTAATGACTGAAACTTAAATTGAAAACTGTACCCAACTAGGTCTTTATTGTGACTATGCCAGTTTTTGCTTGTTGGCCTGCAGGTTTGCACTGAGGTAATAAACCCTTTATCTCTTCCTCTACATGAAAAACAAAAAGAAGCAAGCAAACAAAATTACTACAGTTTCATTCTTCATGGATGATTTTCATAATGCCTGATTTATAAATATTTTTTAAAAAGGATTCATGAATTGCCATATCTGTCTGCAGAGGTTTATTCTTTAAAGTACTATGTTTTATTTGATCTAATCATGATATATCTGTATTGATAGAATTTGAAATTTCTTTCTTTTTTGTTTTTGAGTTGGAGTCCCACTCTGTCGCCCAGACTGGAGTGCAGTGGCTGCTCCCTGCCACAGCAGCCTCGACCTGCTGGGCTCTGGTGCTCCTTCTGCCTCACTCTTCCCAGTAGCTGGAACTACAGGCGTGCACTGCCACACCTGGCTGATTTTTTGATTTATTGTAGAGATGAGGTTCACCAAGTTGCCCAGGCGGGTCTTGAACCCGCAGGATCAGGCAATCCTCTCACCTCAGCCTCCCAAGGCGCGGGATTACAGGCTGAGCCACCAAGCCCGGTTGTTAGAATTTGAAATTTCTAAGGCACATGCTTTTTGTTAAAAGTAGTTTTCCTCCTCTGAAGTTCATTTGATGGAAAAAGATACACAAGGAGTGATCAACCCAAAAGAATAAAAGGTAGATCAGATGTATCTAATTTCACCACACATATTGAGCTATGGTAGTTTTTTTAATTTGGTTTGGGTTATTTTTCCCCTGGTAATTGCGCAAAAGTGTATGTGTTAAAATTTGCCAGTTGATATAAAATAACAAATGAAATAGCAAGTAATCATGCTGTAAATATCATTTTCAGAAGTCTGTGATATGTAAAAGTGGTTTTGATAAATCCCTTATTTTGTGAAGAAAGAAAAAAATTGATCCATTTGGGTAGTAACGGACTTTTTTTCATGTTTTCTTTGAGATTACATGAATGCAAATGGACTTGAACTTTTCCAAACATGGATGACAAAATAGTTTTACTTTTATAACTGATAGTATTACTTTACAATCAATTAAAAAAGAGACATTTTAGAGAATTTCTGTGATAATGATACTGTGATTCTATATTTTACAATGCTGTTACTGATTTGTTGTTAAGGGCTTCTAACCTTTTCTCCATAAATGTTAAGCCAGGTGTCTGATTTTAAAATAAAGGCTAACGATGGATAGAAAAATATGCAAGTCAATATGTGCTTTTTTTGCGCTATGTGAACTAA
>NW_007240741.1:0-800 GCF_000164805.1 Carlito syrichta
GTGCTGTCATGATCAGGACAGAGGCACTGGCAGTTATCCACATGAAGACCAGGGAATCCCAGGTCCTGAGGACCGCTGGACCCAGTGCCCTTCTTCTTCCCTATTAAGAGGTTCAGTGGGAAAATCACTTTGGGGGTGGTCTGCATTGCATTCGCTCTTCCTGCTCCCTGCCTCTCCAGATTCCAGCAGGTGCTGTACACCCACTTTATAAATATTTCTGTGATATCAACATCTGTTGCAGCCCTAGGTCAGGGTTACAGATGTGACTTGCTCTCAAGAGCCCACCATCACTGTGATAACCCTTCCTACAGAGCAGCATGGAAACCAGGAGGCAGAGCACCTCTGTGCAGTGTGGTGGTATTGAACATGCCCTTCTGAGGACTGAGGGAGAATACCAACTTTCAGATAGCTACTTCCCTTCCACACTTCAGTGAAGGGGGCAGTTCCACCAAGATGAAAGAAAGCCACTCCATGTCTCCAAGAGCACCTGTGGCATAGTAGAGTCTGGTTGCTTGCCAATCCTGCTGATGAGTCACAAAGGAGGAGGCTTAGGAGGAGGTCACCAGAGCTCCCAGAGACCCAGGGCCCCTGTTGCCAGTACCAGGAGGGAACAAACTCTGACCTACAGGAAAGGACCTGCTCTGTCCCTTCCACACTGCATTAGTGAAGCAGTGCCATATGGTTATTCCCCAGTTCACCAGTCTTCCTGGCATTATTGTCTCTCCCAAAAGTGGACCAGAGGAGGAAGGTCAGGTATAAAAACAACAAAAACTCCCACCCCAACAGAGCAACTTTATCTA
>NW_007240742.1:0-1580 GCF_000164805.1 Carlito syrichta
CTCCTCTTCCTTTTCTTCTCTTTTCTCCTCTCTGGAAACCATATATTTGTATAGAGGAACAGCACACCAATAAGGTGGTTGGTTAGCTTGTATGTTAGCATTATTGAATGTTTTATTTTATTTTATTTTTTTGTGTGGGAGTTGGTAGTCTGTAGCTGTGGTATATTGTTTTTATCTGTTTCAGTTTAGGTCTCTCTCTCCATTTGTTGGTACACTCATCTGTTTCCCCCCTTACTCCTCTCTCTCTCCACCCCCCTCTCCACCCCCCCCACTGTCTGCTCCATTCTCTTCCCTCTGCTAACCACATTTTATTTCAGAGAGTAAACCTACAGCCCCACTGCACAGACAGATTCCAAGGCAGTGGGAAGTGTGTTTCAGATTATCCATACACCTGTCGGTAAATACCAGGACCTGCAGATAGATTTTGAATCACAGCTCCCCCCTTAAGTAAATCTCAAAACTGCAAAAAGGACCACCCCCAACCTACAGTGCAACTCCAGAATTGAACAAAGTAAGAGGGCATACATAAAAAATAGGAGATTGAACAAACAGAAGTAAAAGCAATCCCTCTACCCCTGAATAACAGAATTAAAGAAGATGGTGACGTGGAGGGAAGGAAAAAGTAGGGGAGGGGGAAAAACCACACAAATGAAGAAAAACCAAAAAGAAGAATATAGGTCTTACACAGACCCCTGGAAAATCAGATACTGAGAAAACAGATTCTGGAACACAGACAATGAAGAGTCCTCAGAATGACTGGTTACATGCAACAAACCCAGACATCAAGACATTAATGGAGAGAATTTAAAAAATTGAGGAGAGACAAGAAGAAAATAGGAAGGAGCTGTTGTCAGAAATGACAGCAATAAAGAATACTGTGATGGAAATGAACAACAGACTAATAAGCATGGAAAGCAGAATCAGCCAAGCCTAAGAAAGAATCTCAGAGCTCGAAGACCAAAACACAGAACTAACCCAAACTGTCAAAAGTATAGAAAAGAAGCTCAAAAAGACAGAAAAAAACCTACAAGAGATGAATGATCACTTCAAGAGACAAAACCTAAGAATAATTGGGCTTCCTGAGGCAGAAAGAGAAACAGAAGCCACCTGGAACAAACATTTCATGAAATCATTCAAGAAAACTTCCCTCATCTCATTAAGGATGAAAAAATTCAAACACAAGAGATTCAGAGAACGCCTGCAAGACAACAAACGAGAAGACCAACTCCCAGACACATAATAATTCGCCTAAACAAAGTAGCTATGAAAGGAAAAATCCTAAAGGCAGCAAGAGAAAAAACCCAGACTACCTACCAGGGAAAACCAATTAGAATAGCAGCAGATTTATCCACAGAAACCCTTCAGGCCAGAAGAGCCTGGAGCCCTATCTTCAAAGTTCTAAAAGAGAAACAATTTCAACCAAGAATAACGTACCCAGTCAAACTAAGCTTCATTAGTGAGGGAGAACTGAAATGTTTTCCAGACATCCAATCCCTAAGGACCCTACGCTACCACCAGACCACCTCTACAGAAACACTTAGAAGGTACTGACACAGAAGAAAAGAAAAAGAACACAGCAT
>NW_007240743.1:0-16422 GCF_000164805.1 Carlito syrichta
CAGCTTTGCAGAAGCTTGTCAGTTTAATAAGGTCCCATTTGTCTATCTTCTCTCTTAAGTCCTGTGGGTTTCGGGTTTGTACAGGAATTGGATGCCAGTTCCGATTTCCATGAGAGTATTTCCTTCCTTTTCTAAGGTTCTTATGGTTTGAGGTTTTACATTTAGGTCTCTGATCCATTTGGAGTTAACCTTTGTGCATGGGGATAGATAGGGGTCCTGTTTCAATCTTCTGCATGTGGTCAGCCAATTTTCCCAGCACCATTTACTGAATAGGTTCTCCTCTCCCCATTGGTAGGTGGTGGGGGCTTTGTCGAAGATGAGTTGGTTGAGAAATTGAGGTTTTGCTTCTGGAATCTCAATTCTGTTCCATTGATCTATATGCCTGTTCCTGTACCAATACCAAGCTGTTCTGATGATTGTAGCTTTATAGTAAAGTTTGAAATCTGGTATTGTGATACCACCTGCTTTGTTTTTTTTTGCTGAGGATTGTTCTGGCTATTCTTGGACGTTTGTGTTTCCATATGAATTCCTGTGTTGTTTTTTCTAGGTCTGAGAAGAATGTTGTTGGTAATTTAATGGGTATTGCATTGAATTTGTAGATTGCCTTAGGTAAGATGGACATCTTCACAATGTTGATTCTTCCGATCCATGAGCATGGGATATTTTTCCACTTGTTCATGTCAGCTTTGATTTCTTTGAGCAGTGTTTTGTAATTTTCATTGTAAAGGTCTTTCACGTCTCTGGTTAGGAAGATGCCAAGGTATTTCATTTTTTTTGTGGCTATTGTGAATGGAACTGTGTTTTTTATTTGGGTTTCTGTTTGTTTATTATTGGTGTAGAGAAATGTGATTGTCTTTTGTACATTTATTTTGTATCCTGAGATTTTGCCAAAGGCTTTTATCAATGTAAGGAGTCCTTTGACAGTTTCTCTTGGGTTTTCAAGGTACACCATCATATCATCTGCATAGAGAGATAACTTGACTTCCTCTTTTCCTATTGGGATACCTCTGATTGCCTCCTCTTCTCTGATTGCTTTAGCCAGGACTTCCAATACTATGTTGAACAGGAGGGGAGAGAGTGGGCATCCTTGTCTAGTTCCAGTTTTCGGGGGAATTGGTTCCAATTTTTGTCCATTTAGGAGTATGCTGGCTGTGGGTTTCTCGTAGATGGCTTTTACTATTTTGAGGTATGTTCCCCGTATGCCTAGATGTTCAAGGGTTTTTTATCAAGAAGGGGTGCTGGATTTTATCAAAAGCTTTTTCTGCATCTAGTGATATGATCATGTGGTTTTTGTTTTGACATCTGTTGATGTATTTAATTACATTTATGGTTTTACGAATGTTGAACCAGGCTTGCATGCCAGGAATGAAGCCTACTTGGTCATGATGGATGATTTTTGAGATGTATTGCTGAATCCGGTTTGCTAGGATCTTGTTGAGAATTTTAGCATCTATGTTCATCAAAGATATTGGCCTGCAGTTCTCTTTCTTTGTTGGATCCTTACCTGGCTTGGGTATCAATGTGATGTTGGCTTCGTAAAATGATTTGGGGAGAGTTCCATCTTTTTCAATCGCCTGGAATACCTTCAGTAGGATTGGTATCAGCTCCTCCTTGAATGTCTTGTAGAATTCTGCTGGAAAGCCATCTGGACCTGGGCTTTTTTTTGTAGGAAGTTTTCTTAACTGTCATTTTCTTATGCCTGTTCACCTCTCAAATTAATCATTATATTACATATTTATTATATAGAAAATCCAGTGATCAGAAATCTTCAAATTTAATTATTTTCAACTACTTTTCCACATTTACTTTAGAATTGTTTTCTATTTATTACCCAAAGTATATTTATATATTTTTATAATTTTGTTTAAATTTTGTTTAAACACTCATCATTCAATTCTCAAATTGTTCAATTGGTCAGAAGTTTATCTACACAATCCTAGTTGGAAAAATAAATAGCAAAGTTTAAAATTTACTATGTGCGTTATATTATGTTGGTATCGGATTATTTATCCTTTGATAGTTTGTGCATCACGTTATTGTTTTGCTGTATTGTTATTTTTGTTTATTTTTTGACAAAGTGTCAAAACATATTAAAATTACATTCTACTATTTTGTTTCTCTAAGTTTCATCTTTCATCCCTTGTAAAAATTTGTGTTAGTTTGATAATGTTATTCAGTATTAAATCTTCATAACTCCTATTTTCTTCATGAACTTCAGCTCTTTCAACATATAAAATTATCTTCTACTAAGCAAAAATTTTTGTTTTAAATTTCCTCAATCCTTCTTCTTCATCATTTACTTTCTTCCACTTGCGTGTGCTTGGCTTTTAACTTTTAAGGTCTCCCTGTGCCTCTTTGACTCAGATTTAAGTTTTGATAATATCACACTGTTCTCTTGTTTTGATCTTCATCTTAAAAACTTGATCATTGAATATGGGGAAATGAGACTTCAGAAATTACACTTTCAAGGCACACCTATAAAGAAATAGGCTTTCAGGAATTCTAGAAAGTTACAGAAATAGTTATATTTTCAAGAACACACAGGCACAGATTCTGCTTGCTCCTCTAGAATAATAATGTGGCCTTGCTATGACCGAATTTCTCTCAAAAAATAGGACAAACCAATATTTATAAAGAGTGTCTTAAAAGGAAACACTTAGATGTCTAGAATGAGTTCTGATAAGATTATAGTTTATGTACCAAGAGTTATAGTAAAAATTGGGCTTTTTCAGATGTGTCAAAATCCTAAGTATCATGGACAATGTTTATGAAACTTCACATCCTTATCCTGAAACCAAGGGAATCTAATCTGGATGTGATCCTTTCCTATGTAACCAATCTATACCCCAAATATTATCATATGTCATTATTGTATTAGAAATTATTTAAACTCAGAATGGTTGGGTGAGTATGGTTACTCCCTGATAAACAGGAAACTTCAGAAAGTTATATTTATTTGCATTTACTAAAATAATTTAAATGTTTAGCTTTTATTCTGCATTTTATCTCTTCTTGATATTTCATGGGGTTTATACTTATTCTTATTTAGTTCTATTCATTACCTTCTTTGTTTTTTTCCTCCTACTGTTTCTGCTTCTTTTAATCCAATACATTCTATCACCAAGTTTTTCTTTCTAATAGTGGTCATTTGTAATTATTTTTATTAGCATCATGAATGAAATAATATATATTGATGCTATAAAGTCATTACATTTACTAGGAAGTAGTAAAAATATGAATTTAATGTAGATTCCAGTATGGCAAAGATGGATATAAAACTTCTACTACTATAACATCTAAAAGAAGTCATTTGTCCAAAAAATATATAAAATGTCCAATGAGTACATCATAAGATACTCAACACAGGTTATCATTTGGGAAACATAAATTAAATCTATACTGGTAACTGATTTATACCCATTAGGATGGCTATTACATACATACATACATTCATATACACACATACAAACATATAGTTAAACAGAAAATAATGAAAACGTGAAGAAATTGCAACTCTTGTGTATTGCTGGTGAGTATACAAAATGAAGCAGCTACTGTGGAAAGCCACATGATCGTGCCTCAAAAATTAAACATAAAATTACCACATGATCCAGCAATTCCATTTCTGGGCATAAACTTTAAAAATTTAAAACAGGGACTCAGACAGATAGTTGTACATCTATGTTCATGGCAGCCTTCTTCGCAATAGTCCCAAAATGGAAGTAATCCAAGTGTCCATTGATGAAGATGTGGAAAAATAAAATGTGTTGTATACATCCAATGCAATATTATTTCTTTTTTTAAAAAAGAAAATTTTATTACATGCTACAGTATGAATAAATCTTGAAGTCATCATCTTAAGTGAAATAAGCCAATCACAGGAGGGTAAATATTGTGTGATTATACTTTCTAGACATACCTAGCTGGAGTAGTCTAATTCTTAGGAAAAAAAAATAGAAGTTGCTGGGTGCTGAGAGGAGAGACATGGAAGAACTATCGTTTAATGGGTGTCACACTGCAGTTTGTGAAGATTAATAAGTTTTAAAGATGTGTATTTGGACTGTTTTACAACAGTGTACTTGATAACACCGAACCATACACTAGACGTGGTTACATGATAAATTTTGTGTTATGAATATTTTACCACAACAAAAAAATCTATCATCTAATATGTGGATAGAGATAAATAGATGAACACAGGCTCAAGTCAAATTTCTGGTATCTGGCAAAATTTTATCTGTTTTGACATCTGGACTGAAAAAAAATGGTACTTTAACCTTCTTCTCACAGCTTGGCAGAAAAATTTGTCATTTCCGTAGTCTTTAGATGACTCCTTATTGAGAAATCTCTGACACCATGTGTCAGCCATGCACACTAAGCCTGTGGTTCCTCCTGGTCGTGTCATTTTCCTGTGCTTAGCTGCAAACTCTGGATGCATCCTGCTTGCATCTTCCTCTCCAGTCAATGGTTATGCCTCACTTATGCTGACTGCAGAGGCAAAATGAGTATTTAAAACTCGAGATGGAGGGCACTCAGCCATCTTGTAAAGTAGTTTCTAGTTTCCTAGTTGGTACACACTCTGAGGCAGATGCAAGTCATAGGTAAGATGACACGGTCCCCTGAGCAGACTCGCAGCCATAGCTCTTTGGACTCCTGCATGGATTGAAGTGTGTATCTTGATTGGTTACATGGACTTATAGGATAATAGTTTAGTTTGGGGTATTGTAATAACTGTATTTTTCTGCCACTTAGATATATCAGTGGGAAGTTGTCCAGAGTTGAATCGTGAAATTGGTACAAATTTACTTCTTTCCTGCTTTCTTTTTATTTGAATCATTGTTTGTTTTGCAACTAAGTTAGAAGGCAAGGTCTTCTATTCATAAAATAGTATAGAAAGAATACTATGTTGTTATAATAATAACTTATTCTCAACACTTTTGATGTTTACCTTTATTTATCTCTAATCTTGTCCTGAGAATGCATGTTATGTGTTGGAATATTGGGAGGAATAGCAGAAAGTGAGTAAATTATTGGACTTAGGAAAAGATGAACACTTTTTATGTACATGCAGGTGAACTGCGTTTAAGGCATGATTTCCACGAATCTACTTTGCAGATGATCCTTGAAAATGTCTGACAGAGCTGAGGTTTTGTTTTCTTTTTGTGTTGTGAGAAAGCAGGATTTATTGAGAGGACAGAAAAGCGCCCACAGTGGAAAAGGACCCAAAGGAATTGCCTGAGCTGAGGTTTTCCTAATTTTTTGATCTATTAATAAAGATTTATGATTTTCTTTAAAATAAAAAGAGTACTATATACCTAAATAATTTAGGTGGAACAGACACATGCATTCTTTTTTCCATAGTAATATGTCTTCCACACCATTGCGTCTTCCACTGGTATCTATCAATATACCCTAAGACCTCCCTCCATTCATGTGTTTATTTGGGGTTCATTTTCCTTTAAGCTAATCAATTTATGACCAAATTTTAAATGATATTAATAGATTAATTATTATCTTTTACTGGCTACATTTTAACTCTGCAATTGGGTGTTCCATTCATTTATTTTCCTCGATTCAGGATGCCTTCATGTAGAGGAGGTCATTCCTTCCTACGGAAGGTTGAGGAAAACCACTCATCTCTTGAACTGAGATAACAGGCAATTGTCAACTCAAAGAGCATGAGTCACTGCCGCAGTCTTGCCACCCACTCAGAAGCTTCCGTTGGAAGAGGAGTAGCATTAGTATTCATTTGGAAGAATAATTATCACTCTCTACCAATACAACATACAAATGTGCCCTCTTTATCACTCTGAGTCTGTAACAATACCTTGGGTATCTGTAAGACAGCTCACCTTCCCACAGTGACCATTTATGTAGCTAACCCTGAATTGTACCCCATATCTTTAAGATAAAAAATAAGGAAAAAATTAGTAGAAGTAAAGGCATCTTGAGACTATGTAGAGAGATAAAAAAATGAATCATAGATCCAAACTTGATGGTTCATAGCTCCTGAATGTATTTCCTTCTAGAATTGATTTCCATTTTTTGGTTAGCAAATAAGTTTCTATTTTAACTGCTATGCAAAAACGTAAGCTTATTTATTGCTCTATACTAATGTACCCACACACAACTTATTTTCCAACGATGAATCATTGTTTGTGACAATTCATGATTTTGTGGATTGCTTCTTGTTTAAATTGCCATGTCTCTTGCATATCCATTTATTAAATTCAGGACTTTTCATCTCCCATTTCTTCTAACCTACTACCTGGTGATAATCTAAAGTCAAGGGCTACAGAAATATTACTCTGGTATTGCAAAGAAAGTCTATGATCCTGAGTTATTCTAGTTCTCTGAAGTTTTCTATTAGTGGGCTGTTCATCTAATCTGGTTAGGTAAAGCTTCCTTCACAATTCTCCAATCTTTCCACCTCTATAGTTTCTGTGTCAAATTTTTGGTCTGGGCTTTTGCTGCTCATCATCAATATAAAGTTTGTAGACTTTTATTTCACAGAGTTTGATCTTTGTAAATCCAGAGAACTTTGGCTTTCGAACCTATTGAGAAAATTGTGCTGATGGAATTCAATGATTGCCACCTAAATAATTGGTGTGATGGTAGTGCTGTGAGAAGACTAAGAGGGTGCAGAATAAGCATCAAATATTATCTCAAAAATTATTTTCTTAATATTACCACTGAAAATTAAATATACTTATCTCAAGGCACAGAGCCTGGTTCCTAATAATAACCATTAAATTTTTGCTGATGGGCTAGAGATATAGACAAAGTAAAGAATAAAAATAATCTAAAGATATATGTACAGATTTTTTAGAAATCAGTGGTTTTAGCAGTGAGATAAAATGGAATAAGTACTTTGTCTGTAAAAAATAAATGGACAAACCAAAATTTTTAAATGGGGTGGAGTATGATGACTCAATATAGCGTCTTTCTTGATAAGAAAAGTATCATGCCAGCTTCAAATGTTGCACAATAGCAGGTGATGTAAATTCATGAACATGTATTCCTTTCAAATCATTATTTTGTAAGTAACTATGATTCTGAGATATTTGGAGATTTTATTTTCTCCCTAGGACAAATAAAGTAGTACATGCATTTATTTTGAATACATACCCTCAAAACAGAGTAGACGGATGGAGTAGAATGAATAGTGACAATAATTATTAAAACAGTTTCATTTAAAAATGTGTTGACCTTGCCTAGCATTTCATGCCTGTAATCTCAGCACTTTGGGAGGCAGAGGCAAGAGGACTGCCTAAGTCCAGGGATTTGAGACCAGCCTGGGAAACTTGGTGAGACCTTCTCTCTACAATAAATCAAAAAATGAGCCAGGCATGGTAGTGTGCTCCTGTGGTTCCAGCTACTTGGACGGCTGAGGTGGAAGGGTCTCCTGAGCCCAACAGTTCAAGGTTGTGGTGGCCATGAGCATGTCACTGCATTTCAGTCTGTGCAACAGAGTGAGATTTCTACTTTAAAAAATTAATAATAATAATAAACAAATAAAAATGAGTTAGGTGGACAACATGATTTTCCAAGGCCATTCCTACCTTTATAGTTCAATATTGAATGGCACTAAAGTTAACTTTGGGCAAACAACAGAAAACTGTAAATTGGATATAAATACTATTCCTTTGAGATTTTTTGTTGTTGTTGTTTTGAATTGGAGTCTCACTCTGTTGCCCAGGCTGGAATGCAGTGGCAGGCTCACAGCCACACCAGCGTCCACCTGCTGGACTCTGGCAATCCATCCACCTCAGCCTTCCAAGAAGCTCAAGTAGCCAAAACTACAAGTGTGTGCTACCATGCCCAGTTAACTTTTTACTTTATTGTAGAAACAAGATCTCACCATGTTGACCAGGCTGATCTTGAACTAGTGGGCTTGGGCAATCCTCTCATCTCAGGCTTCCAAAGTGCTGGGATTGCAGGCTTGAGCTACTGCACCTGGCTCCTTTGAGTTTTAATCATTGTTAATATTTTGGTTTTTAAAAATGTCTCCAGTGTTACAGAACAAAGTACTAGTCAGTGAATGTGGAGTGATTATGGAGAGAAAGAGTGTTGGCAATATAGATGGGAGAGGGTGCTAAGTGTTACAGTCTTGTTTTCTTTTGACAATCCTTAGTAACTTTTACACGTCAACTGTTAGAAAAGAACAAATAAATTCTTGCCTTCTGTTTATACATTTACCATTCATAAAGCTCCTTTCAGGCCACGTGGTTTGTTCTATGTTACTTCAGAAGCAGGACGCATTACAGGAGAAGAGACATTACATCACCCAAGCAAGTGTCTCAAGGCACTCACACGTTAAAAGAGCAGGATGAGCATACCATGAACCCGTGATTTGATGTCTGGGGGCCATTACCATTGAAGTAGCTGTGTGCTTGCTGTAAAAAGGAAGCACGGAACATGGAGAAGCCTTCTGGTTTAGATACATACTCCAGAACTAAATTATGGTCTCTTAATTTTTAAAACATTTTCCTATTTAGAAACATGTTTTCTTGCACTGGGAAATACTAGATAAGAATGAATATATCTCCAACACCTAAGTATACAGAAAATTGTATATTTGAGAGACCTTTCTGGTTTCAAGTCACAAAATACTTTTTCTTTTATCTTTTTAAAACAGCTTTAATTTCTTCTTGCCATCTGCCTGTCTTCTCTGTGCATTTTGGAACAGCAAAACAAAGTTCATAAGAGTGAATTGCAATGAAATGAATCACTGTTATCCTATAGTTCAGGGTAATACAATTATTTTTCCAAAAATTTAGTCACTGGAAAACTTTACCCATACATTCAACCTTTCATATTCAGAATTCAACCAACTATGGATCAAAAAATGTAGGCAGGCCTCCGTAGTTGTGTCTGGTACTGAGCACACTCAGACTGTTTTGTCTTATCATTATTCCCTAAATGATATGGTATAACAATAACTTGCATAGTATTTACAATGTATTAGGTATTGCAAGTAATTTAGAGATAACTTAAAGTGTATGGGAGAACTGTGTAAGTTACTTGCAAGACAACATCATTTTACATGAAAGTTGGGCATCCTGGGATTTGGGGATATGTGGTGGAGAGGGTGGGCATTCTGAATCCAACCTCAACAGATTTTGAGGGATGACAACACATGCAAAAATCTTACTTCTGGAATGAATAAGAAGATGGTCTTTTTATTGGATGGGGTATTTATGCCCAAAAGTTAAGTAAGAAATTGTCCTATTATTCTGCTTTTACCTAGAATCATATTCTCATCTAAAGTAATCTTATATGATCTCAGTTTCTCTTTGCTTTATTTTAATTTTTCTTCAGAAACTTCCTACGTTTCCATCATTCAATTATATAAGTGTACTTTAAATTAGTGGTGATAATTATATTAAAACCTAAGAAACTACTAAAATTTAAGACACTCTCTTGTATTAAAGGCTTATTATCAAAAAATGCATAAGCATTATAAATGCAATGCTGTTGAAAGGTTTTATGTGTATATGCAATATAAGTATATATAATACATAGTATGTAATATGTAATATATTTATTGTATATAAATCTATAACAATATATTATTATATATAAATATATAAACTGATGCTTTATAAAAATTTGTATGTTAAACATATTTACTATATAATGAATATATATTTACATAATATCTAATATACACATGTAAGCTATATATTACTATTTACTTAATCAATATATTAAATTTATTACAAATATATAACTTATTTTTATAAAAGTTTGTATATAAATATGTATTATAGCAATATATATGCTGTTTACTTAAGCAGAGATTATATTTAGTACACACTATAAATATATTCATATAACTTTGTATATTAATATACTTATGTATATATTTATTTTATATAATATATTACACAAATATAAAACCTGTATAAAGCAACATCTAGGAAAACTAAAGAAAGATATTGACTTAACACCATCATAACTGGGGACTTTAATACCCCACTCACAACCCTAAACAGATCATCAGGACAAAAAATCAGCAAGGAGATTCGGAACCTCAATGTGACTCTGGACCAAATGGACTTAATTGATACCTACAGAACACTCCATCCAAAGACAACAGAATACACATCCTACTCATCACCACATGGAACGTATTCTAAGATTGACCACATAATTGGCCATAAGTCAAGCATAAGCAAATTTAAAAGGACCGAAATTCTACCACGCAGCTTCTCAGACCAAAGTGGAATAAAAATAAGCATTAACACCAACAAGGTCCCTCCAAAATCCACAAAGAAATGGACACTAAACAGCACGATGCTAAACAACTCCTGGGTCAATGATGAAATCAAAACAGAGATCAAAAGATACCTGGAAGCCGGGCTCGGTGGCTCAGCCTGTAATCCTGCACCTTTGGGAGGCTGAGGTGAGTGGATTGCCTGAGCCCGCAGGTTCGAGACCCGCCTGGGCAGTGAGACCTCATCTCTACAATAAATCAAAAAAAAAAAATCAGCTGGGCGTGGTAGCGTGCGCCTGTAATTCCGGCTACTTGGAAGGCTGAGGCGGAAGGATCGCCGGAGGCCAGCAGGCAAGGCTGCAGTGGCCGGGAGCGGCCACTTCACTCCAGTCTGGGTGACAGAGTGAGACTCCAACTCAAAAAAAAAAAAAAAAGATACCTGGAAACAAATGAAAATGAAGAAACATCTTACCAAAATCTCTGGAGCGCCATGAACACTGTAGTAAGAGGGGAATTTATATCCCTACAAACACACATGAAGAAAATGGAAGGATCACAAATTAATCACCTAACAAGCCACCTAAGGAAGCTGGAAAAGCAAGACCACAAAAACCTTAATTTCAGCAGAAGACTCTAGATCACCAAAATAAAAGCCCAAATCCAGGACACAGAAGACAAAAAGATAATACAAAAAATCAAAGAAACAAAAAGCTGGTTCTTTGAAAGGATAAACAAGATTGATGGTCCCCAGGCTAAACTGACCAAGAAAAAGAGAGAAAAAACCCAAATGAGCACAATCAGAAACACAAAAGATGAAGTCACATCTGACCCTGAAGAAATACAAAAGATCATTAGAGACTACTATGTACACTTGTTTGGAAACAAACTTGAAACCTCAAGGAAATGGAGGACTTTCTGTCATCACACAACCTGCCTAGGTTGAAACAAGAAAAAATTGAGACCCTAAATCGACCAATAACAATCAAGGAAATTGACTACATAATAAGAAAACTACCTACAAAAAAAAAAAAACCCCGGACCAGATGGCTTTCCAGCAGAATTCTACTAGACATTTAAGGTGGAGCTGATTCCAACCCTACTGAAGGTATTTCAGGTGATTGAGAAAGATGGAACTCTCCCCAAATCACTTTATGAAGCTAATATCACATTGATAGCAAAGACAGGTAAAGACTCAACAAAGAAAGAGAACTACAGGCCAATATTTTTCATGAACATAGATGCTAAAATTCTCAACAAGATCCTAGAAAACCGGATTCAACAACACATCTCAAAAATCATCCATCATGACCAAGTAGGCTTTATCCATGGGATGCAAGGCTGGTTCATAATTCGTAAAACCATAAATGTAATAATACATCAACAGATGTCAAAACAAAAACCACATGATTATATCATTAGATGCAGAAAAAGCTTTTGGTAAAATCCAGAACCACTTCGTGATAAAAACCCTCAAACATCTAGGCATATGGGGAACATACCTCAAAATAGTAAAAGCCATCTACGAGAATCCCACAGCCAGCATACTCCTAAATGGACAAAAATTGGAACAATTTCCCCTGAAAACTGGAAAAAGACAAGGATGCCCACTCTCATCCCTCCTGTTCAATATAGAATTGGAAGTCCTGGCTAGAGCAATGAGAGAAGAGAAGGCAATCAGGGGTATCCAAATAGGAAAAGAGGAATTCAAGGTATCTCTCTTTGCAGATGACATGATTGTGTACCTTGAAAACCAAAGAGAATATGTCAAAAACCTCCTTGCACAGATAAAGGCCTTGGGCAAAGTCTCAGGATATAAAATAAATGTGCAAAAGATTTCTTTGCATCAATAATAAGCAAACAGAAACCCATATGAAAACCACAATTCCACTGACAATAGCCACAAAAAAATGAAATAACTTGGCATCTTCCTAACCAGAGACCTGAAAGACATTTACAATGAAAACTACAAAACTCTGCTCAAAGAAATCAAAGATGACACAAACAAGTGGAAAAATATCCCTTGCACATGGTTTGGAAGAAAAACATTGTGAAGATGTCCATCTTACCTTAGGCAATCTACAGATTCAACGCAATACCCATCAAATTACCAGCAACATTCTTCTCAGACCTAGAAAAAACAACACAGCAATTCACATGGAAACACAAATGACCAAGAATAGCCAGAACAATCCTCAGCAAAAAACAAAAACAAACAAACAAACAAAAAAACGAAGCAGGAAGTATCACATTGCCAGACTTCAAACTTTACTATGAAGCTACAATCATCAAAACAGCTTGGTATTGGTATAGGAACAGGCATATAGATCAATGGAATGGAACTGAGATTCCAGAAGCAAAACCTCAATTTCTCAACAAAGCCTCAACAACCTACCACTGGGGAGAGGAGAACCTATTCAGTAAATGGTGCTGGGAAAACTGACCACATGCAGAAGATTGAAACAGGACCCCCGTCTATCCCCATACACAAAAATTAACTCTAAATGGATCAGAGACATAATGTAAAACCTCAAACCATAAGAACCTTAGAAAATGAAGGACATACCCTCATGGAAATTGGAACTGGCATCCAATTCCTGAACAAAACCCAAAACCCAGAGGCCATAAGAGATAAGATAGACAAGTGGGACCTCATTAAACTGACAAGTTTTTTCAAAGCCGAAGAAACCATCAAGAGAGCAGGAAGACAGCCTGCAGACTGGGAAAAAGTATTTGCCAACTCCAGGTCTGACAAAGGCTTAGTATCCTGGATCTACAAGGAACTCAAACGTGCTGAAAAGAAAAAAACAAACAATCCCATTTTAAAATGGGCAAAATATATGAACAGACACTTCACAAAGGAAGACATCCGAGCAGCCAGCAGACTCATGAAAAAATGTTGAACCTCACTAATCATCAGGGAAATGTAAATCAAAACCACACTGAGATACCACCTAACTCCAGTCAGAATGGCAATTATCAACAACTCAAAAAATAACAGTTGCTGGAGAGGTTGTGGTGAAAAGGGAACACTTCTACACTGTTGGTGGGAGTGTAAACTAGTGCAACCTCTGTGGAAAGCAGTGTAGTGATTCCTAAAAGCTCTAAATATCAACCTCCCATATGACCCCACAATCCCCCTACTGGGAATATACCTGAAGAACTCAAATCACTCTATCAAAAAGATATCTGCACACAGCATTGTTCACAATAGCACTAGAGTCTATAATACTGAGTGACCTCTCACAGAAACAAAGATGTGAGTATCACATGTTGTCACTCATATAGTGGACCTTGATCATCCAACGTATTACCATAAGAAAATGACTGACCATGGTGGGAAACTATGGGGGGGAAGGGAGATGGTATTAATGGTAGTAAATATCTGTCTGGGGATGGGGAGACATCTCTTCTCAATAAGGGTGACTGAACGAAGCATATTTGTATACCTAACCCTTAACTGTACCCCACAATATCATAATAAAAAATATTGAATATAAAAAATAAAAAATAAAATATTATCTATATTATTTGGTTTTTCCATTGCTTTATTTGCACATTTGACATAAAACTCTTTGTCTAAGCCTTGTTAATTATGTTTTCCTTATTTAATAAAACAAAATAACATGTTTAAAACCATTTAGCACACAAAGAAGTCAGTAACAGTGTAAGTCTGTAATTGGTATAAAGTAAAAGAAAGCTAGTGTGTCTACCATTGATGATAACGCTCCATATTTATTAAAATAGATATTCTATGATGACTTCCAAAAGTCTACAATTTGATAGTTATTAAAAAAGAATGAATGGAAAAAATGAATATAACAATTAGTATGTCCAAGCACTATGTAGCCAGATTCGTATCACATAGTATGCCTATGAAAAAAAGTCATTTACAGGAGATAAGATTTCATTATGCACTTTTATTTTACTTTTTGTTCCCTCTAATGGCATCATAATAAAACTGGATTTTGTTCACCCCCTGACCATAGCTGTATCTGTGCATATAAATAGAGCATCCACTTAAATGATTTTTGTAAGTGGTAAGGCATTACATTGGCATCTTCTTATACAAAGAAGTGACAGTGCTTAGCTCTGCTGTAATTGTCTCAGACTGTCCACCAAGCTTCTCTGATGTGTAAGCTGATCAATGATTATGCTCTTTCTAAAGCTGTTTCAAGCTACTACTGTGAATTTCAAAATGTTCTATATCATTTTAAAGGTAATAAGGATGACTTTTTATTGCTTTAAATTAGGGTCATTTATAAAGAATATCATTCTGTCCCTATGCCAAGGCTATTTGTTATATTAATGTTATTGTAGGAAAACAACAGTGCTCTTTCACATTTATTTTGATCCTAGCAGTCTACCTGTTTGAACAATAATACTTTTTTGAATCTCATTATTTGAGATGTTATTGTGATATTGAATTTCACTGAGATAATCAACATAAACATGATCAGAATTTGTGAATACTTTATATACCTGCTGTTTTCAAAATATCATAACAATAAAAGTTTCCTTACAGTATGGTGTTTCATTTTACTTTATTTTTAATTTTTTAAATTTTTATTATGATGTTGTTGGGTACAGTTAAGTGTTAGGTATACAAATACGGTTTGTTCAGGCACCCTTGTTGATAAGAGGTGTTCCCCTGTCCCCAGACAGATATTTGCTACTGTTAATCCCATCTCCCTCCCCCCCATAGTTTCCCACTACTATCAGTCATTTTCTTATAGTATTATATTGGATGTTCAAGGTCAATTATATGAGTGAAAACATGATACTCGGATCTTTGCTTCTGTGAGAAGTCAATCAGTATTATAGACCCTAGTTGCATCCAGGTTGCTCCAAAATTCATGATTTTGTTCTTTTGTTCTTTTTTTAAATTTTTACTTAAAAAAAATTTTATTGTAAAGATGTGGGGTACAATTCAGGATTAGGTATACAAACACTGATCATGCAGGTACCCCTGTTAATGAAGTATGTCCCTCCCTCCCCTAGCAGTTTCCCTCAACTGCCAATTCACCCCCCAACAGTTTCCCATTACTGCCAATCACTTTCTTATAGCATTATAATTGTTCAAGATCATCTTATGAGTGACAACATATGGAAATCTGTTCTTTGTTTCTGTGATAAATCACTGAGCATAATAGACTCCGAATCCATCCAGGTTACTGCAAAATCCATATATTTGTCGTTCTTTATCATCCACTTGTTTTCTTTCTTTTTACTTTTTTATAATCAATGTTTTTTATTTTGATATTGTGGGGTACAGTCAAGGGTTAGGTGTACAAATATGCTTCACTCAGGCCCCCTTGTTGATAATTGGTGTCTCCCCATCTCCAGACAGATGTTTACTACTATTAGTCCCATCTTCCCCCCATAGTTTCCCAACACTGTCAGTCATTTTCTTATAGTAGTGCATTGGATGATCAATGTCCACTATATGAGTGAGAATATGTGGTACTCAGATCTTTGTTTCTGTGAGAGGTCACTTAGTATTATAGACTCTAGCTCCATCCAGGTTGCTGCAAAATTCGTGATTTTGTTCTTTTTTATGGCTGCATAGTATTCCATCGTGTATGTGTACCACATTTTTAAATCCAGTCCTCTTTTGATGGACAGCGTGGTTGGTTCCAGGTTCTTGCTATTGTGAACAATGCTGCAATAAACATTCGCATGCAGGTATCTTTTTGATAGAGTGATTTGAGTTCTTCAGGGTATATTCCCAGTAGGGGGATTATGGGGTCATATGGGAGGTTAATGTTTAGAGCTTTTAGGAATCACCACACTGCTTTCCACAGAGATTGCACTAGTTTACACTCCCACCAACAGTGTAGAATTGTTCCCTTTTTGCCACACCCTCTCCAGCAGCTGTTATTTTATGAGTTGTTGATAACTGCCATTCTGACTGGGGTTAGGTGGTATCTCAGTGTGGTTTTGATTTGCATCTCCCTGGTGATTAATGAGGTTGAGCATTTCTTCATGTGTCTGTTGGTTGCTCAGATGTCTTCCTTTGTGAAGTGTCTGTTCATACCTTTTGCCCACTTTTAATGGGGTTATTTGTTTTTTTCTTTTCAGCAAATTTGAGTTCCTTGTAGATCCAGGATGTTAAGCCTTTGTCAGACCTGGTGTTGGCAAATACATTTTCCCAGTCTGTAGGCTGTCTTCCTGCTCTCTTGATGGGTTCTTTGGCTTTGCAGAAG
>NW_007240743.1:16442-23567 GCF_000164805.1 Carlito syrichta
TTCATGAGTTCCCACTTGTCTATCTTATCCCTTATGGCCTATGGGTTTCGGATTTTGTTCAGGAATTGGATGCCTGTTCCAATTTCCATGAGGGTATTTCCTTCATTTTCTAAGGATCTTATGTTTTGAGGCTTTATATTTAGGTCCCTGATCCATTTGGAGTTAATTTTTTTTGTATGGGGATAGATAGGGGTCCTGTTTCAATCTTCTGCATGTGGTCAGCCAGTTTTCCCAGCACCATTTACTGAATAGGTTCTCCTCTCCCCAGTGGTAGGTAGTGGAGGCTTTGTTGAAGATGAGTTGGTTGAGAAATTGAGGTCTTGCCTGTGGAATCTCAATTCTATTCCATTGAAGTCTGGTAATGTGATACCACCTGCTTTGTTTTTTTTTGCTGAGGATTGTTCTGGCTATTCTTGGTCGTTTGTGTTTCCATATGAATTCCTGTGTTGTTTTTTCTAGGTCTGAGAAGAATGTTTCTGGTAATTTGATAGGTATTGCATTGAATCTGTAGATTGTCTTAGGTAAGATGGTCATCTTCACAATGTTGATTCTTCCAATCCATGAGCTTGGGATATTTTTCCACTTGTTTGTGTCATCTTTGATTTCAATGAGCAGTGTTTTGTAGTTTTCATTGTAAAGGTCTTTCACGTCTCTGGTTAGGAAGATGCCAAGGTATTTCATTTTTTTGAGGCTATTTTGAATGGAATTGTGCTTCTAATTTGGGTTTTTGTTTGTTTATTACTGGCATAAAGAAATGCGATTGTCTTCTGCATATTTATTTTATATCCTGAGACTTTGCTGAAGGCCTTTATCAGTGTAAGGAGGTTTTTGACAGATTCTCTTGGGTTTTCAAGGTATACAATCATGTCATCTGCAAAGAGAGATAATTTGACTTCCTCTTTTCCTATTTGGATACCCCTGATTGCCTTCTCTTCTCTGATCGCTCTAGCCAGGACTTCCAATACTATATTGAACAGGAGGGGTGAGAGTGGGCATCCTTGTCTTGTTCCAGTTTTCAGGGGAAATGGTTCCAATTTTTGTCCATTTAGGAGTATGCTGGCTGTGGGTTCCTCGTAGATGGTTTTTACTACTTTGAGGTATGTTCCCTGTATGCCTAGATGTTCAAGGGTTTTTATCAAGAAGGGGTGCTGGATTTTATCAAAAGCTTTTTCTGCATCTAATGATATAATCATGTGGTTTTTGTTTTGACATCTGTTGATGTATTTAATTACATTTATGGTTTGACGAATGTTGAACCAGGCTTGCGTGCCAGGGATGAATCCTACTTGGTCATAATGAATGATTTTTGAGATGTGTTGTTGAATCCGGTTTGCTAGGATCTTGTTGAGTATTTTAGCATCTATGTTCATCCAAGATATTGGCCTGTAGTTCTCTTTTTTTGTTGGGTCTTTACCTGGCTTGGGTATCAATGTGATGTTAGCTTCATAAAATGATTTGGGGAGGGTTCCATCTTTTTCAATTGCCTGAAATACCTTCAGTAGGATTGGAATCAGTTCCTCCTTAAATGTCTTGTAGAATTCTGCTGGAAAGCCATCTGGTCTGGGGCTCTTTTTTGTAGGTAGTTTTCTTATTATGTAGTCAATTTCCTTGATTGTTATTGGTCTATTTAGGGTCTCAATTTCTTCTTGTTTCAACCTAGGCAGGTTGAGTGATGACAGAAAGTCCTCCATTTCTTTGAGGTTTTCAAGCTTGTTTCCATAGAAGTGTACATAGTAGTCTCTGATGATCTTTTGTATTTCTTCCGGGTCAGATGTGACTTCATCTTTTGTGTTTCTGATTGTGCTTATTTGGGTTTTTTCTTTCTTTTTCTTGGTCAGTCTAGCTAGGGGATCATCGATCTTTTTTTATCCTTTTGAAGAACCAGCTTTTTGTTTCATTGATTTTTTGTATTGTCTTTTTGTCTTCTATGTCCTGGATTTGGGTTTTTATTTTGGTGATCTGGATTCTTCTGCTGAAATTAGGGTTTTTGTGATCCTGCTTTTCCAGTTTCCTTAGGTGGCTTGTTAGGTTATTAATTCGTGCTCCTTCCAATTTCTTCATGTGTGTTTGTAGGGATATAAATTCCCTGCTTCCTACTACAGTTTTTAAGGTGTCCCAGAGATTTTGGTAAGATGTTTCTTCATTTTCATTTGTTTCCAGGTATCTTTTTATCTCTGTTTTGATTTCATCATTGATCCAGGAGTTGTTTAACATCATGCTGTTTAGTGTCCATGTCTTTGTGGGTTTTGGGGGGACCTTGTTGGTGCCAATGTTTATTTTTATTCCATTGTGGTCTGAGAAAGTGCATGGTAGAATTTCAGTCTTTTTAAATTTGCTTATGCTTGATTTATGACCGAGAATGTGGTCGATCTTGGAATATGTCCCGTGCGGTGATGAGTAGAATGTGTATTCTGTTGTCTTTGGATGGAGTGTTCTGTAGGTATCAATTAAGTCCATTTGGTCCAGAGTCACATTGAGGTTTTGAATCTCGTTGCTGATTTTTTGTCCCAATGATCTGTCGAGGGTTGTGATTGGGGTATTAAAGTCCCCAGTTATGATAGTGTTAGAATCAATATCTTTCTTTAGTCTTCCTAGGAGTTGCTTTATAAAAGTTGGTGCACCTATATTAGGTGCACATATGTTTAGGATAGATATTTCTTGTTGATGGAGTAAGCCTTTTATCATTATGTAGTGGCCCTCTGTATCTTTTTAAATTTTTGATAGCTTAAATGGTATTTTGTCTGAAATTAGGATCACGACTCCTCCTTTCTTTTGTGTTCCATTCGCCTGGAAATTTGTTTCCAATCCTCTTACTTTGAGTCTTTGCATATCCTTTCTAGTGAGATGGGTCTCTTGAAGGCAGTATATTGTTGACTGGTGATATTTTATCCATTTTGCCATTCTATGTCTTTTCAGTGGTGCATTTAGTCCATTCACATTTAGGCTAATTATTGAAATGTGAGAGTTCATTCCTATTATGTAGTTCTTTTAGAGTTGTTCCACTTGGTTTACTGTCTTTCTTTTGTTTTTGGAGTTGGTTTATATGTATTTTGTTCTTTTTCTTGTACTCTTGTGAAAAATGTTGCTCTTTTTCACCCCTTTTCTTCTGTGTTTAGTACTTTCTTAAGTATTTCATGTAGAGATGGTTTGGTGGCAGCATAGGTTCTTAGGTATGGGATATCTGGGAAAGATTTTAATTCTCCCTCGCTGATGAAGCTTAATCTGGCAGGGTAGGTTATTCTTGGTTGAAATTGTTTATCTTTTAGGACTTTGAAGATAGGGCTACAAGCTCTTCTAGCTTGCAGGATTTCTGTAGATAAATCTGCTGCTATTCTAATTGGTTTTCCATGGTAGGTAATCTGACCTTTTTCTTTTGCTGCCTTTAGGATTTTTTCTTTTATGACTACTTTGTTTAGGCAAATTATTATGTGTTTAAGAGTTGGTTTTCTCATTTGTTGTCTTGCAGGGGTTCTCTGGATCTCTTGTGTTTGAGTTTTTGCATCATTGATTAGATAAGGGAAGTTTTCTTGAATGATCTAATGGTAAGTTTTTTTCCAATGTGGTCTTTGTCTCTTTTTCTGCCGCAGGCAGACCAATTACTCTTGGGTTAGGCCTCTTGAGGTAATCGCTCATCTCTTGAAGGTTTTTTTTCTGTCTTTTTGAGCTTGTTTCTGTCTTCTTGAGAATTTGTGTTATTTCTATATTTTGATCCTCAAGCTCTGAGATTCTTTCTTCTGCTTGGGTGATTCTGCTTTTCATGCTTATCAGTTTATTGTTTATTTCCTTCACAGTATTCTTTATTACTGTTATCTCAGATATCAGCTCCTTTCTAGTTTCTTCTTGAGTCTCCTCTATTCTTTTTAATCTCTCCATTAATGTCTTGATGTCTAGGGTTGTATTTTGAGACCATTCAGTTATTTGCATTCAAAAGTCAGTTTTCTCAGTGTCTGCCCTCCCAGGAGTCTGGGAAGGACCCATATTCTTCTTTTGGTTTTTCTTCATTTGTGTAGATTTTTCTCTCTCTTCCCTTAGTGGATCAAATTCCTGAGATTTAATCTCCAGCCTCTCTCCTCTCTTTCTATTGCAGGCAGGTAGCTTGTTGCCTAGGAGGTCTGTGACACTAGTCACTATTCAGTGGAAGGGGAAGGGCTTTGTCTCCTGTCAATGACGTCACCATGGGAACCAAGGTGGAGGCTCTGCTAGGTGACTGGGGTGATGCGATGTAAATATATGCCTTGAAAATGGCAGAGGTGGCTTTTAGGCTTTTAGGGGGCTCCTGTGGGTCTCTAGGCAGGACCAGCTTCACAGCTGGGTGCTGGATCTGTGGTGCCTCCAGCAGCTGGGGTGGAGGACAGGGTCGGGTGTTTCCTTCTCTGGAGCTGGAAGCCTGCGATTGGCACCTTACACCAGCTTGGGATTCTGCCCCGTTACACAGGCTTGTGGTCACACATGCTGAGTGCCTCAGCCAGGGTGGGCCAGGGGCTTCCGATCTCCAAAGCTCCAAGGGCAGGTGGTGGCTCTGGGTCCCTCCCAGGGCACTTTAGCCAGAAATGGGACTGGTATCTCTAAGAGGCGGGCACTCAGAGCCTCCCTGCATGACCGGCAGCTTCCCACTGGGTGCTGGTCTCCACACTGTGGCCAGGGATGGAGATGTGATCCGGGATTTGGAATTCCCCAGACAGCCAGAATCACATATAGTGGAGCAACCAGTCCAGGGGCGATGTCTGGCCCTGCATGGGACCGAAATTCCCCATGCCTCGTACCAGTGCAGGTGGGGGTGGGTGGGGGGATGCAGGAAGAAAAGTAATAATATTTTTGGGAAACTCACATTCAGAGAATCTCAGGGATCCATCTATGCGGTCACCATCTTGCTGTCCCAGCCCGATTTTGTTCTTTTTTATGGCTGCGCAGTATTCCATTGTGTATATGTACCACATTTTAAAAATCCAGTCCTCTTTTGATGGGCAGCAGGGTTGCTTCCAAGTTCTTGCTATTGTGAACAATGCTGCAATAAACATACATATGCAGGTATCTTTTTTACAGAGTAATTTGAGTTCTTCAGGATATATTCCCAGTAGGGGGATTGTGGGGTCATATGGGAGGTTGATATTTAGAGCTTTTAGGAATCACCACACTGCTTTCCACAGAGGTTGCACTAGTTTACACTCCCACCAACAGTGTAGAAGTGTTCCCTTTTCGCCGCACCCTCTCCAGCAGCTGTTATTTATTGGGTTGTTGATAATTGCCATTCTGACTGGAGTTAGCTGGTATCTCAGTGTGGTTTTGATTTGCATCTCTCTGATGATTAGTGAAGTTGAACATTTCTTCATGTGTCTGTTGGCTGCTTGGATGTCTTCTTTTGTGAAGTGTCTGTTCATATGTTTTGCCCATTTTAAAATGGGGTTGTTTGTTTTTTTCTTTTCAACACGTTTGAGTTCCTTGTAGATCCAAGATGTTAGGCCTTTGTCAAACCTGGTGTTGGCAAATACTTTTTCCCAGGATGTAGGCCATCTCCCTGTCTCTTGATTGTTTCTTTGGTTTTGCAGAAGCTTGTCAGTTTAAGGAGGTCCCACTTGTCTATCTTATCTCCTATGGCTTGTGGGTTTCAGGTTTTGTTCAGGAATTGGATGCCAGTTCTGATTTCCATGGGAGTGTGTCCTTCATTTTCTAAGGTTCTTATGATTTGAGGTTTTGCATTTAGGTCGCTGATCCATTTGGAGTTAATTTTTGTGTATGGGGATAGATAGGGGTCCTGTTTCAATCTTCTGCATGTGATCAGCCAGTTTTCCCAGCACCATTCACTGAATAGGTTCTCCTCTCCCCAGTGGTAGGTTGTGGAGGCTTTGTTGAAGATGAGTTGGTTGAGAAATTGAGGTTTCACTTCTGGAATCTCAATTGTATTCCATTGATCTATATGCCAGTTTCTATACCAATACCAAGCTGTTTTGATGATTGTAGCTTTGGTAAAGTTTGAAGTCTGGTAATGTGATACCACTGCTTTTTTTTTTTTGCTGAGGATTGTTCTGGCTATTCTTGAATGTTTGTGTTTCATATGAATTCCTGTGTTGTTTTTTCTAGGTCTGAGAATAATGCTGCTGGTAATTTGATGGGTATTGCATTTAATATGTAGATTACCTTAGGTAAGATGGACATCTTCACAATGTTGATTCTTCCAAACCATGAGCATGGGATATTTTTCCACTTGTTTGTGTCATCTTTGATTCCTTTGAGCAGTGTTTTGTAATTTTCATTGTAAAGGTCTTTCACGTCTCTTGTTAGGAAGATACCAATGTATTTCATTTTTTTGTGGAATTGTGAATGAAATTGTGGTTTTTATTTGGGTTTCTGCTTGTTTATTATTGGTGTAAAGCAATGCAATTGTCTTTTGCACATTTATTTTGTATCCTGAGACTTTGGCAAAGGACTTTATCAGTGTAAGGATGTTTTTGACAGATTCTCTTGGGTTTTCAAGGTACACAATCATATCATCTGCAAAGAGAGATAACTTGACTTCCTCTTATCCTATTTGGATATTCCTGATTGCCTTCTCTTCTCTGATTGCTTGAGCCAGGACTTCCAGTAATATGTTGAACAGGAGGATGAGAGTGGCCATCCTTGTCTTGTTCCAGTTTTCAGGGTAATTGGTTCCAATTTTTGTCCATTTAGGAGTATGCTGGCTGTGGGTTTCTCGTAGATGGTTTTTACTATTTTGAGGTATGTTCCCCGTTTGCTTAGATGTTCGAGGGTTTTTATCAAGAAGGGGTGCTGGATTTTATCAAAAGCTTTTTCTGCATCTAATGATATAATCATGTGGTTTTTGTTTTGACATCTGTTGATGTATTATTACATTTATGGTTTTACGAATTATGAACCAGCCTTGTAACCCAGGTATGATGCCTACTTGGCCATGATTTTTGAGATATATTGTTGAATCCGGTTTTCTAGGATCTTGTTGAGAATTTTAGCATCTATGTTCATCAAAGATATTGGTCTGTAGTTCTCTTTCTTTGTTGGATCTTTACCTGGCTTGGGTATCAATTTGATGTTGGCTTCATAAAATGATTTGGGGAGAGTTCTATCTTTTTCAATTGCCTGGAATACCTTCAGTGGGATTGGTATCAGCTC
>NW_007240744.1:0-787 GCF_000164805.1 Carlito syrichta
ATCTCAATCTACCCTGTACAATTGTGGAGATGGGGGGAATCTAAGCTAAGGGATATCAAAACATCGTAGATATATGCTTCATCTTCTTCTTTCTGACCTGTCTTCCTCCTCCCATGTTTTTCCAACACTTTTCACTTTTTGTAAAATTATGTACTCAAAAGTGAACAATTTAAACCTGAATTCAAAAGTGAACAAACACAGTTTAGCAGATTCGTGCTCTCCAACAGTACATTGAAGGAGTTTATGAAATGTGCCTTTCGGTGTGGAAGAGAGAGGCTCAAAGGTAGAAGTCACATATCCACTGTCCTATGCAGTGGGCCATGACTTGGCTAGGAGGATGTGGATCGAGTGAAGGGTTACCATCTCAGCATCTCTTTCATCAGGATCCCTTGCTGTTAATGGTGATTTCATTCCTTGCCTTTTGTCTTGGTGTTGGCACCGGGAGCGCATCTCCAACCGTCCTTTGTAACATTTAGTAGCCTTAACAAATCCTCCTTGCTCCTGTGGAAAGCTTCCTCACGTTGTTATTCAGAGGAACTGAACCAGTCAGTGGGACTGTGTTGCCTCATAGCACCCAGCTCAATTTTGGTTCAAAAGAGGAAAGATAGTAGTGAATTGAAGAAAAGGGAACACATGACAAGGTATATTCTTACCAAATCAAGTCTGCAGCCATTCAGGGGAGTAGAAGAGAGGACAGGGACAGAAACAAAGAGTAGATTGCCCATTATGCCTTTGCTTCTAAAGTTAAGATGCTGGACTCTAGCATCCAGTGGCTGTGGAAGAAAAA
>NW_007240745.1:0-872 GCF_000164805.1 Carlito syrichta
GGTTAATGATGACATCAAAATAGAGATCAAAAGATACCTGGAAACAAAGGAAAATAAAGAAACATCTTACCAAAATCTCTGGGATGCCTTAAAAGCTGTAATAAGAGGGGAATTTATATCCCTACAAACACACATGAGGAAAATGGAAGGAACAGAAATTGACAACCTAACAAGCCACCTAAAGAAGCTGGAAAAGCAAGACCACAAAAACCCTAATTTCAGCAGAAGAATCCAGATCACCAAAATAAAAGCCCAAATCCAGGACATAGAAGACAAAAAGATAATACAAAAAATCAATGAAACAAAAAGCTGGTTCTTCGAAAGGGTAAACAAGATTGATGGTCCCCTAGCTAGACTGACCAAGAAAAAACGAGAAAAAAACCAAATAAGCATAATCAGAAACACAAAAGATGAAGTCACATCTGACCCTGAAGAAATACAAAAGATCATTAGAGACTACTACGTACACTTGTATGGAAACAAACTTGAAAACCAGAAGGAAATGGAAGACTTTCTGACATCACACAACCTACCTAGGTTGGAACAAGAAGAAATTGAGACCCTAAATAAACCAATAACAATCAAGGAAATCGACCACGTAATAAGAAAACTTCCTACAAAAAAAAGCCCTGGTCCAGATGGCTTTCCAGCAGAATTCTACAAGACATTTAAGGAGGAGCTGATACCAATCCTACTGAAGGTATTCCAGGCGATTGAAAAGATGGAACTCTCCCCAATCATTTTACGAAGCCAACATCACATTGATACCCAAACCAGGTAAAGATCCAACAAAGAAAGAGAACTACAGGCCAATATCTTTGATGACATAGATGCTAAAATTCTCAACAGATCCTAGCAAACCGGATTCAGCA
>NW_007240746.1:0-723 GCF_000164805.1 Carlito syrichta
CCCAGCCTTGCATCCCAGGAATGAAGCCTACTTGGTCATGATGGATGATTTTTGAGATGTATTGCTGAATCCGGTTTGCTAGGATCTTGTTGAGAATTTTAGCATCTATGTTCATCAAAGATATTGGCCTGTAGTTCTCTTTCTTTACTGGATCTTTACCTGGTTTGGGTATCAATGTGATGTTGGCTTCATAAAATGATTTGGGGAGTGTTCCATCTTTTTCAATCACCTGGAATACCTTCAGTAGGATTGGTATCAGCTCCTCTTTAAATGTCATGTAGAATTCTGCTGGAAAGTCATCTGGTCCAGGCCTTTTTTTTTTGTAGGAAGTTTTCTTATTACGTAGTCAATTTCCTTGATTGTTATTGGTTTACTTAGGGTCTCAATTTATTCTTGTTCCAACTTAGGTAGGTTGTGTGATGTCAGAAAGTCCTCGATTTCCTTAAGGTTTTCAAGTTTGTTTCCATACAAGTGTACGTAGTAGTCTCTAATGATCTTTTGTATTTCTTCAGGGTCAGATGTGACTTCATCTTTTGTGTTTCTGATTGTGCTTATTTGGTTTTTTTCTCGTTTTTCCTTGGTCAGTCTAGCTAGGGGACCATCGATCTTGTTTATTCTTTCAAAGAACCAGCTTTTTGCTTCATTGATTTTTTTCTATTATCTTTTTGTCTTCTATGTCCTGGATTTGGGCTTTTATTTTTGGTGATCTGGATTCTTCTGCTG
>NW_007240747.1:0-1154 GCF_000164805.1 Carlito syrichta
AAAAACGAGAAAAAAACCAAATGAGCATAATCAGAAACACAAAAGATGAAGTGACATCTGACCCTGAGAAATACAAAAGATCATTAGAGACTACTACTACACTTGTATGGAAACAAACTTGAAAACCAGAAGGAAATGGAGGACTTTCTGACATCACACAACCTACCTAGGTTGGAACAAGAAGAAATTGAGACCCTAAATAGACCAATAACAATCAAGGAAATCGATCATGTAATAAGAAAACTTCCTACAAAAAAAAGCCCTGGTCCAGATGGCTTTCCAGCAGAATTTGACAAGACATTCAAGGAGGAGCTGATACCAATCCTACTGAAGGTATTCCAGGCGATTGAAAAAGATGGAACTCTCCCCAAATCATTTTACGAAGCCAAGATCACATTGATACCCAAACCAGGTAAAGATCCAACAAAGAAAGAGAACTACAGGCCAATATCTTTGATGAACATAGATGCTAAAATTCTCAACAAGATCCTAGCAAACCGGATTCAGCAATACATCTCAAAAATCATCCATCATGACCAAGTAGGCTTCATTCCTGGCATGCAAGGCTGGTTCAATATTCGTAAAACCATAAATGTAATTAAATACATCAACAGATGTCAAAACAAAAACCACATGATCATATCACTAGATGCAGAAAAAGCTTTTGATAAAATCCAGCACCCCTTCTTGATAAAAACCCTTGAACATCTAGGCATACGGGGAACATACCTCAAAATAGTAAAAGCCATCTACGAGAAACCCACAGCCAGCATACTCCTAAATGGACAAAAATTGGAACCAATTCCCCTGAAAACTGGAACTAGACAAGGATGCCCACTCTCTCTCTTCCTGTTCAACATAGTATTGGAAGTCCTGGCTAAAGCAATCAGAGAAGAGGAGGCAATCAGAGGTATTCAAATAGGAAAAGAGGAAGTCAAGTTATCTCTCTATGCAGATGATATGATGGTGTACCTTGAAAACCCAAGAGAATCTGTCAAAGGTCTCCTTACATTGATAAAAGCCTTTGGCAAAGTCTCAGCATACAAAATAAATGTACAAAGACAATCGCATTTCTCTACACCAATAATAAACAAACAGAAACCCAAATAAAAAACACAGTTCATTCACATAGCCACAAAAAATGAAATACCTTG
>NW_007240748.1:0-3311 GCF_000164805.1 Carlito syrichta
AGAACAACAACATTCTTCACAAGAGTACAGGCAAAAGATTAAAAACACACATGAACCAACTCCAAAACCCAAAGAAAGATAACAAACAAACAGGAACAATAACTCTGTAAGAATCTTATGACAGGGATCAACTCTTGCATTTCAATTATTAGCCTAAATGTGAGTGGACTAAATGCACCACTGAAAAGACATAGAATGACAAAATAGATAAAATATCATCAGGCAACAATCTATTGCCTTCAAGAGACTCACCTCGCTAGAAAGGACACCCACAGATTCAAAGTAAGAGGATGGGAAACAAACTTTCAGGCGAACAGAATACAAAAGAAAGGAGGAGTTGCAATCTTAATTTCAGACAAAATACTCTTCAAGCTATTAAAAATCAAAAAAGATACAGAAGGCCACTACATAATGATAAAAGGCTCAATCAATCAACAAGAAATATCTATCCTAAACATATATGCACCCAACATAGGTGCGATAACTTTCATAAAGCAACTTCTAGGAAAACAAAGAAAGATATTGACTCTAACACCATCATAACTGGGGACTTTAATACCCCACTCACAACCCTAGAAAGATCATGAGGACAAAAATCAACAAGGAGATCCAGAACCTCAATGTGACTTTGGACCAAATGGACTTAATTGATACCCACAGAACACTCCATCCAAAGACCACAGAATACACATTCTACTCATCACCACATGGAACGTATTCTAAGATCGACCACATAATTGTCTATAAATCAAGCATAAGCAAATTTAAAAGGGCCAAAATTCTACCATGCATCTTCTTGGACCACAGTGGAATAAAAATAAACATTGACACCAACAAGGTCCCCCGAAAAACTACAAAGACATGGACACTAAACAGCATGGTGCTAAACAACTCCTGGGTCAATGATGAAATCAAAATAGAGATCAAAAGATACCTGGAAACAAATGAAAATAAAGAAACAGCTTACCAAAATCTCTGGGATGCCTTAAAAGCTGTAATAAGAGGAGAATTTATATCCCTACAAACACACATGAGGAAAATGGAAGGAACACAAATTAACAGCCTAACAAGCCACTTAAGGAAACTGGAAAAGCAAGACCACAAAAACCGTAATTTCAGCAGAATAATTCAGATCACCAAAATAAAAGCCCAAATCCAGGACATGGAAGACAAACAAACAAACAAACAAACAAAAAAACCCCCAAAAATCAATGAAACAAAAAGCTGGTTCTTCGAAAGGATAAACAAGATCGATGGTCCCTTACCTAGACTGACCAAGAAAAAATGAGAAAAAACCAAATAAGCACAATCAGAAACACAAAAGATGAAGTCACATCTGACCCTGAAGAAATACAAAAGATCATTAGAGACTACTACATACACTTGTATGGAAACAAACTTGAAAACCTTAAGGAAATGGAGGACTTTCTGACATCACACAACCTACCTAGGTTGGAACAAGAAGAAATTGAGACCCTAAATAGACCAATAACAATCAAGGAAATCGACTACATAATAAGAAAACTTCCTACAAAAAAAAAAACCCTGGTCCAGATGGCTTTCCAGCAGAATTCTACAAGACATTCAAGGAGGAGCTGATACCAATCCTACTGAAGGTATTCCAGGCGATTGAAAAAGATGAAACACTCCCCAAATCATTTTACGAAGCCAACATCACATTGATACCCAAACCAGGTAAAGATCCAGCAAAGAAAGAGAACTACAGGCCAATATCTGTGATGTACATAGATGCTAAAATTCTCAACAAGATCCTAGCAAACCGGATACAGCAATACATCTCAAAAATCATCCACCATGACCAAGTAGGCTTCATTCCTGGGATGCAAGGCTGATTCAACATTCATAAAACCATAAATGTAATTAAATACATCAACAGATGTCAAAACAAAAACCACATGATCATATCATTAGATGCAGAAAAAGCTTTTGGTAAAATCTAGCACCCCTTCTTGATAAAAACCCTTGAACATCTAGGCATCGGGGAACATACCTCAAAATAGTAAAAGCCATCTATGAGAAACCCACAACCAGCATACTCCTAAATGGACAAAAATTAGAGCCATTTCCCCTGAAAACTGGAACAAGACAACGATGCCCACTCTCACCCCTCCTGTTCAACATAGTATTGGAAGTCCTGGCTCGAGCAATCAGAGAAGAGAAGGCAATCAGGGGTATCCAAATAGGAAAAGAGGAAGTCAAGTTATCTCTCTTTGCAGATGACATGATTGTATACCTTGAAAACCCAAGAGAATCTGTCAAAAACCTCCTTACACTGATAAAGGCCTTTGGCAAAGTCTCAGGATACAAAATAAATGTACAAAAGACAATCGCATTTCTCTACACCAATAATAAACAAACAGAAACCCAAATAAAAAACACAGTTCCATTCACAATAGCAACAAAAAAATGAAATACCTTGGCATCTTCCTAACCAGAGACGTGAAAGACCTTTACAAGGGAAACTACAAAACACTGCTCAAAGAAATCAAAGTTGACACAAACAAGTGGAAAAATATCCCATGCTCATGGATTGGAAGAATCAACATTGTGAAGATGTCCATCTTACCTAAGGCAATCTACAAATTCAATGCAATACCCATCAAATTACCAGCAACATTCTTCTCAGACCTAGAAAAAACAATACAGGAATTCATATAGAAACACAAACGTCCAAGAATAGCCAGAACAATCCTCAGCAAAAATACCAAAGCAGGGGGTATCACATTACCAGACTTCAAACTTTACTATAAAGCTACAGTCATCAAAACAGCTTGGTATTGGTATAGGAACAGGCATATAGATCAATGGAATAGGATTGAGATTCCAGAAACAAAACCTCAATTTCTCAACCAACTCATCTTTGACAAAGCCTCCACCACCTACCACTAGGGAGAGGAGAATCTATTCAGTAAATGGTGCTGGGAAAACTGGCTGTCCACATGCAGAAGGTTGAAACAGGACCCCTATCTATCCCCATGCACAAAGGTTAATTCCAAATGGATCAGAGACCTAAATGTAAAACCTCAAACCATAAGAACCTTAGAAAATGAAGGAAATACCCTCATGGAAATCGGAACTGGCATCCAATTCCTGAGCAAAACCCAAAACCCACAACTCATAAGAGAGAAAATAGACAAGTGGGACCTTATTAAACTGACAAGCTTCTGCAAAGCCAAAGAAACCATCAAGAGAGCAGGGAGACAGCCTACAGACTGGGAAAAAGTATTTGCCAACTCCAGGTCCGAAAAAGGCTTAACATCCTGATCTACAGGAACTCAAACGTGCTGAAA
>NW_007240749.1:0-1514 GCF_000164805.1 Carlito syrichta
TTTTTTGTAATATCTTTTTGTCTTCTATGTCCTGGATTTGGGCTTTTATTTTAGTGATCTGGATTCTTCTGCTGAAATTACGGTTTTTGTGGTCTTGCTTTTCCAGCTTCTTTAGGTGACTTGTTACGTTGTCAATTTCTGTTCCTTCCATTTTCCTCATGTGTGTTTGTAGGGATATAAATTCCCCTCTTATTACAGCTTTTAAGGCATCCCAGAGATTTTGGTAAGATGTTTCTTTATTTTCATTTGTTTCCAGGTATCTTTTGATCTCTATTTTGATGTCATCATTGACCCAGGAGTTATTTAGCATCATGCTGTTTAGTGTCCATGTCTTTGTGGGTTTTGGGGGGACTTTGTTGGTGTCAATGTTTATTTTTATTCCACTGTGGTCCGAGAAGGTGCATGGTAGAATTTCAGTCCTTTTAAATTTGCTTATACTTGATTTGTGTCCAATTATGTGGTCGATCTTAGAATATGTTCCATGTGGTGATGAGTAGAATGTGTATTCTGTGGTCTTTGGATGGAGTGTTCTATAGGTATCAATTAAGTCCATTTGGTCCAGAGTCTCATTGAGGTTCCGGATCTCCTTGCTGATTTTTTGTCCTGATGATCTGTCTAAGGTTGTGAGTGGTGTATTAAAGTCCCCAGTTATTATGGTGTTAGAGTCAATGTCTTTCTTTAGTTTTCCTAGAAGTTGCTTTATGAATGTTGGTGCACCTATGTTGGGTGCATATATGTTTAGGATAGATATTTCTTGTTGATGGAGTGAACCTTTTATCATTATGTAGTGGCCCTCTGTATCTTTTTTAATTTTTGATAGCTTAAATGGTATTTTGTCTGAAATTAGGATCGCGACTCCTCCTTTCTTTTGTGTTCCATTCGCCTGAAAATTTGTTTCCCATCCTCTTACTTTGAGTCTGTGTATGTCCTTTCTAGTGAGATGGGTCTCTTGAAGGCAGTATATTGTTGCCTGATGATATTTTATCCATTTTGTCATTCTATGTCTTTTCAGTGGTGCGTTTAGTCCATTCACATTCAGACTAATTATTGAAATGTGAGAGTTCATCCTTATCATGGAGTTCTTATTGAGTTATTGTTCTTCCACTTGGTTTTTTCTTTTCCCTGTACTCTTGTGAAGAACGTTGTTCTTTTTTCCTTTTCTTCTGTGTTTAGTACTTTCTTAAGTGTTTCATGTAGAGATGGTTTTGTGGCTGCATAAGTTCTTAGGGATTGGATATCTGGGAAAGATTTTAATTCTCCCTCACTGATGAAGCTTAGCTTGGCTGGGTAGGTTATTCTTGGTTGAAATTGTTTATCCTTTAGGACTTTGAAGATAGGGCTCCAAGCTCTCCTAGCCTGCAGGGTTTCTGCAGATAAATCTGCTGCTATTCTGATTGGTCTTCCATGGTGGGTGATCTGGCCTTTTTCTCTTGCTGCCTTTAGGATTTTTTCTTTTGTGCCTACTTTATTTAGCGAATTATTATGTGTCTAGGAGTTGGTCTTCTCATTTGTTG
>NW_007240750.1:0-769 GCF_000164805.1 Carlito syrichta
CAGCCCTGTGTCTCTCTCTCACCTGATAGTTGGTATGTATATCTGTTTTCCCTCTTGCACTTCTCCCTTTCGCTTATTTTGACTTATGATTTTATCATTGTAACTGTTAGTTTAGATCACGTATGTTGTTGACCTTCTGACCTACATTGTCTCTCGATTTTATTGACCTGTGTCTGTGTAGCTATCAGTACTCCTTAGGCAATCTTTCTTACGTGTCTTTCTTCACTTCTTCCCGATCCTGTGACTGTTTTTCACCTGATAGCTGGTATGTATATCTGTTATCCCTCTCGCACTTCTCTCTTTCGCTCATTTTGACTTATGATTTTATCATTGTAACTGTTGGTTTAGATCACGTTTGTTGTTTACCTTCTGACTTACACTGTTTCTCGATTTTATTGCCCTGTGTCTGTGTTGCTTCAGTACTCTTTAGTACTATGTAGCTATCAGTACTCTTTCTTACGTGTCTTTCTTCACCTCTTCCCAGCCCTGTGTCTCGTTCTCACCTGATAGATGGTATGTATATCTGTTTTCCCTCTCGCGCTTCTCTCTTTCTAACTCCCTATTGACCCCCCCTTCCTCCATTATTTTCCTCTTCTATATGCCCCCTTTTTTTAAATCTAGGGACCAAGACTGCAAACTGCTGAATAGACAGACTGTAAAGCAGAGGGAAAAGTGAACAAAACCAGAAGACCCTCATAAGGAAGACAGGTCATTGCAGAAGAGAAATAAAAGCAACCCCACCTTTCCCTCAAAACAGAATTGAGAGGGG
>NW_007240751.1:0-390 GCF_000164805.1 Carlito syrichta
AACATTAGCCAGGCATAGTAGCATGCACCTGTAGCTCCAGCTACTTGGAAGGCTGAGGCAGAAGGATCGCCGGAGCCCAGCAGGTGGATGCTGGGGTGGCTGTGAGTGTGCCATGGCACTCCAGTCCGGGTGACGGAGTGAGATTCCAACTCAAAAAAAAAAGAAAGATACAGATCATTTCTGTCACCTCCAAAAGTTTCTTAGTATCCCTTGTGCCTCATCCTATTTGGGGGGCCAGCCCCCAAAAAGAATTTTAGGGGGTCCCTTGGAAGGTGTGATGGCGTCGGCGTTTCTATAAGTATAGATATTAAAAGAAAGAAAGAAGGAGGGATAGATATAAAGAGAAAGAAAGAAAGTGGACATCTGTTCAACGGATTGACCAGAAGCCGT
>NW_007240752.1:0-4134 GCF_000164805.1 Carlito syrichta
GTGCAGTGGCCACTCCCGGCCACCGCAGCCTCCACCTGCTGGGCTCCGGCAATCCTTCTGTCTCAGCCTTCCGAGTAACCGGAATTAGAGGCGTGCGCTACCACGCCCGGCTGATTTTTGATTTGTTGTAGAGATGAGGTCTCGCCAAATTGCCCAGGCGGGTCTCGAACCCGCGGGCTCAGGCAATCCACTCACCTCGGCCTCTCAAGGCGCAGGATTACAGGCTGAGCCACTGAGCCCGGCTGGCAAGGCTTTCTTATGGGGTGGAGATGGGTCTGGGTGTCTCAGGCTTGTGGGTGCTCAATGAGGGGACAGGTGTGGCAAGGAATGATGCTCGGGGGGCTCCCCTACTCACACGTCCCCACCACACCCTAGAATGTGCCCCCCGACCTGGCCATCTGCTGCTTCATCCTGGAGCAGTCCCTGTCCGTCCGAGCCCTGCAGGAGATGCTGGCCAACACGGTGGAGGCCGGCGTGGAGGTGAGGCTCCTGTCCTGGGGGTGGCCACAGTGGACAAGAGGACCTGGGGGTTGTTGACCATCTGCTCTTTTTCCTCTCTCTGCCCCACCCCCCACAGGCCCTCAGTTTGGATAAGTGGGTAGGTCTGGCCTTGGGTGTCACCTGTCCTTCCCACCCTGCCTGACCCCAGGCCGGCCTCTCGGGCCCACGTCCTGCACGCAGGGACTGGGGAGCCCTCCCCACCCCAGCTGTCCAGGGCTGTGGAGCTCAGAGCAGGCCAGGCAGGAAGGAAGGAAGGGGCTGGGGGCTTCTGAGCCCCCATTCTCCCACCTCCTCCTTTCTCCTCTCTGTCCTCCCGCCAAACCTGACCCTGCTCCTCTCCGCATGGGCTCTCCCTTCACCTCCTCATCCCAAGTGTGGGTCCCCTCCCGCCCAGGAGTGGGTCCGCCATGTGATCCCTTGACCCCATCACATGGCCCCTCAGAGCATGGGCGTGTGAGAGCCATGATGGGAGGCATGATGCCATCAGGCAGTCGATGGACCCCCTCACCCGCCAAGGGCCGAGTCTCCTTGTGCTCGGGAGGGGTGGTCGCCTTGTCACCACGGGTGATGTCCACACACGGCATGGCTGCTAGGACTGTCCTGTGCTGGGACAGTTAGAGTGCAGGGGATGAGGTCCATGGAACATGAGCTACTGGGGCTTCCCCAAGTGTCCCCAGAAACCTGGAAGATGGGTTTATTTTCCCTGAGCGATTTCGGGGCCTGGTCAACAAGGTGAAGGAGGCAGGGAGGACAGAGTGGCCTTTGGGGAATAGAAAACCCATCCACAGGCTTCTCAGTGACATAGCCCCTGCTTCCATGGACAGGGAAACTGAGGCAGAGAATGTCTTGCGGGTCTGAGCTGAGCTTTTTATCTCCAGGCTTGAGCATTGTGCTCGTATATTACAGAGCCGTATTCCCACCTGGGAATAGGTCAGGCCTCTCTGGGTCTCTCAAGAGTCTGGGGTCTGTGCTTATTCTGTGCTCTCCCTCCCCCTGCAGTCATCCCAGGGTGGGGGACACAGGACGCTCCTGTACGGCCATGCCATCCTGCTCCGGCACGCCCACAGCCGCATGGTGAGTGCATCTCGAGGGTTGTGGGCTGGGTTGGGGGCGGTGCATGTAGCGTCTGCCCAGGAGGCTGACCTCCCTCTACAACCCTAGTATCTAAGCTGCCTCACCACCTCCCGCTCCATGACTGACAAGCTGGCCTTCGACGTGGGACTGCAGGAGGACGTAACAGGTGCAGGGGCTGGAGGGGGTGGGGTGTGATGGTGACCCCGCAGGCAGGAAGTTGGAGGGGGGCAGAAGGTATGGAGAACTCTGACTGCCTTGGGGGAAGTAGGGGCCTTGGGGCAGAGAGTCTGTGAGGCAATATGGACAGGGAGACGCGGGCAAGTGTGAGGAACTCTAGGCAGAGAGACTGAGGGCAGGAATGGGGAAATCAAGGCAGAGAGGCTGAGGGCAGATATGGGGAAGTCGAGGCAGAGAGTTGGTGACAGCAGTGGGAGAAATGTGGACCGGGGCCTGAGACATCCGGGGAAGAACATTCTGGAAGCCATCATCCTGACAGCCTCCCCATCCCCACCTCTGCCCATAGGAGAGGCCTGTTGGTGGACGATGCACCCAGCCTCCAAGCAGAGGTCAGAAGGAGAAAAGGTCCGTGTTGGGGATGACCTCATCCTCGTCAGTGTCTCCTCTGAGCGCTACCTGGTGAGGACCCCACCCCATTGCGGCTTCTGCTGCTCCCAGGGCTGGGCCCATCTGCTTATCATTGGCTTTGCCTGGCCAGTCTGTGGTCCCCAAGGTCTGGGCTCCCAATTTCTAGTTTCCTGACCTCGACATCCGGGTTTCTGATTTCAGACCCCCATTTCACAATTCAATCTCTGTATCTTGATCTGTGACCTCAAATGTTTCTGTCTCATTCCTGCCTGCTGGTTTCCTGGCACCCATCCTTGTTTCTGGCCTCTGACCCTGGACTCCTGCACACCTCTGCCAATCATCTCTGATACCATGCCCTGGCTGCCCTAGCACCTGTCGACAGCTAGTGGGGAGCTCCAGGTGGACGCCTCCTTCATGCAGACGCTGTGGAATATGAACCCCATCTGCTCCCGCTGCGAGGAGGGTGAGGGCCCCAGCCTCTGCCCCCTAAGCTGAGACCCCCCAAAACATACCCTAAGGGTTGCCCCTCAGACATGCTCAAACCGAGCCTTGGCACCTCAGACCTCAAACCGAGATTTCCAAATTATGGCTCTCACACATAGATCTCCAACTCACCACAAATCTAGACTCCCAGAGCTCAGACCCCCCAAGCCCAAAACTCAATATTAGACTCCCACACTCAGACTCCAAAGTGTTAGTCCCAAAGCTCAAACGTCAAATTCAGGTCATAGAAATCAGACCCCAAAATTAGACCCAAAACTTAGAACATCAAATTTGGAGCTTATCCTTTAGATGAAAAACGCAGACTGTGATCTCAGCCCCTCACACCCAGACACACAAAATCAAACCTCAGATCCCCAAACTGGGAACTGTAATTCAGATGCCAAAATTCAGCTCACTAATCTCAGACTTCCAAACTTTAACTTCAAAACTCAAACCAGGGACAATGGTTCATGCAGGTAATCCCAGCACTTTGGGAGGCTGAGGTGGGAGGATCACTTGAACCCAGGAGTTGGAGACCAACCTGGGCAACATAGTGAGACCTCATCTCTACAAAAAAATTTAAAAATTAGCCGAGTGTGGTCACCTGTAGTCCCACCTACTTGACAGGCTGAGATGGGAGGATCACTTGAGCCCAGAAGGTCGAGGCTGTGGTGAGCTATAGACTGTGCCACTGCATTCCAGCCTGAGCAACAGAGTGAGACCCCAACTTAAAAAAACAAAACAAAACTTAAAATTTCAAAACATGAAACTTACAAAATTACACTCCCAATTTAGATTCCCATGCTAAGACTCCAAAGCATGACCTCGAAACGTTGACACCAACTCTCATTCCCAAAATTTCAGAGTCCTGAACCAGACACAGGCTGAGACTCAAGCCACAGACTGTTTTTGATTCTAACATTCACACACTGAAACTCAGATGCATCAGCTTCTAACTACAAAGCTCAGATCTCTCCTAACTTATACCCCAAAGCTCAGACTTCCAGACCGTATATTATAACCTCAGGCCCCAAACCGTGGCTTCAGCTCTCCAAAAGCAATACTCAGCTTTCAGGCCCTAACCCTAGACCCCAGACCCAATGATCACACCTCTAACTTCAAGCCCTGGAACTCAGACCTCGACACAGTGAACATTAGGCCTGGACCTCTGATCACATGCTCTGACACCAACCTCAAAAATCCAGACTCAGCCTGTAATCCCAGCACTTCGGGAGGCTGAGGTGAGTAGAATGCCTGAAGCTGTGGGTTTGAGACCAGCCCAGGCAACTTGGTGAGACCTCGTCTCTACAACAAATAAATAAATAATTAGCCAGGCATGGTAGCGCATGCCTGTAGTTCTGGCTACTTAGAAGGCTGAGGCGGAAGGATCGCTGGAGTCCAGCAGGTCGATGCTGAGATGGTAATGAGCATGCCACTGCCCTTCAGCCTGGGTGACAGAGTGAGACTCCAACTCAAAAAAAAAAAAAAATC
>NW_007240752.1:4928-6243 GCF_000164805.1 Carlito syrichta
TGCCCAGGCGGGTCTCGAACCCGCAGGCTCAGGCAATCCACTCACCTCAGCCTTTCAAAGGCATGGGATTACAGGCTGAGCCACCGAGCCCGGCTCCAAACTCAGAATCTTAAACCACAGACCCACCCTCTCAACCTTAGCCCTGCCTACCCAGACCCCCAAATTTAGGTCCCCAACTTCAGACCCCAAATCTCATATCCCCACTTTAGTCCTCAACCTTGGCCAAATCTCAGACTGCTACTTCCCACCCCAAAGCTCAGACCTCCAGTTGCAAACCCCCAAATCCAGCTCTCAGCCTCCCACAGGGGAGGAGCAGAGTGCTCGACTCGACTCTGTCTTGGCTCCTGGTCTTCCCAGGGCTACCGCCTCACAGGGACACCTTTCTTGCTCCTCTCCAGGCTTTGTGACAGGAGGCCATGTTCTCCGCCTCTTCCACGGACACATGGATGAATGTCTGACTATTTCCCCTGCAGACAGTGATGACCAGCGCAGGTCCGGGCCGGGGACAAGAGACCTGGGGTCTAGGAGTGGAGATGGGGGACTGGGACCCTAGGAGTGGGGTGAGGGATCAGATTCCGGGGGGACTGAACCCTACCCTCCCTCTCCCGTGTCTCCAGACTTGTCTACTACGAGGGAGGAGCTGTGTGCACCCATGCCCGCTCCCTGTGGAGGCTGGAGCCACTGAGAATCAGGTAGTGCGGGGGAGGTCGGGGCAGGGTGTCCTTGGGGACCTGGGAGGGGAGGAGGGGTCATGCAGGAAGATCTGAGGAAGAGACTGAAGGTCTTGAGGGAAAATCTGGGTAGCCCAAGAGCAAAATGAAGTCCTCAGGGATCCCAGAGTTCTGGAGACAAGGAGCTCTTGGGGGAGGGCAGGGGAATCCTGAGAGAGGATCAGGGGCCCTGAGTAAACCAGTGGGTTTAAGAATCTGTAAAATAGGCGGGCTCGGTGGCTCAGCCTGTAATCCCGCACCTTGGGAGGCTGAGGTGAGTGGATTGCCTGAGCTGCGGGTTTGAGACCCACCTGGGCAACTTGGCGAGACCTCATCTCTACAATAAGTCAAAAAAAATTAGCCGGGCGTGGTAGCACGCGCCTGTAGTTCCAGCTACTTGGAAGGCTGAGGCGGAAGGATCGCCAGAGCCCAGCAGGTTGAGGCTGGGGTGGCTGGGAGCGTGCCACTGCACTCCAGTCTGGGTGACAGAGTGAGACTCCAACTTAAAAAAAAAAAATTGCCAGGCTTGGTGGCTCAGCCTGTAATCCCGCGCCTTGGGAGGCTGAGGTAAGTGGATTGCCTGAGCCTGCGGGTTTGAGACCCGC
>NW_007240752.1:6263-6855 GCF_000164805.1 Carlito syrichta
AAAAAAAAAAAAAAAAAAAAGAATCTGAAAAACTAGGAGCACTGAGGACATTTGAGGAGCCCCGAGGCAACTGTGAGGGCCTGAGAGAGGATTGGGGTTCCTAAGGCAGGAGTAAGACTTTGGGGGTCCCAAGGAAGAGGGTTGGGGAACTTGGGGAGGTTTGGATCAAGACTGGGGATCCATGGGAGAATTGGGGGGGTCCTCTGACTCCCCTCGCCCTCACCCTCTGCAGCTGGAGTGGGAGCCACCTGCGCTGGGGCCAGCCGCTTCGAATCCGCCATGTTACCACTGGGCGGTACCTGGCACTCACCGAGGACCAGGGCCTGGTGGTGGTTGATGCCAGCAAGGCACACACCAAGGCCACCTCCTTCTGCTTCCGCATCTCCAAGGTCGGTGGGGTTTGGGGCACCCTCTCTTACCTGGAGCCCCAAATCCCACCTCAGCCTGCACTCTGTAGTCTCTCAGGGGCTCCCTGGTTAAATGTATGGGCCAAGGAGGCTGACCTCGGTCCCCTCTGTCTCCTGTCCCTGTAGGAGAAGCTGGATGTGGCCCCCAAGCGGGATGTGGAGGGCATGGGCCCCCCTGAGATCAA
>NW_007240752.1:6962-9084 GCF_000164805.1 Carlito syrichta
CTTTGGGAGGCCGAGGTGAGTGAATTGCCTGAGCCCACGGGTTCGAGACCCACCTGGGCAGCTTGGCAAGACCTCATCTCTACAATAAATTTTAAAAATTACCTGGGCATGGTAGCGTGTGCCTGTAGTTCCAGCTACTTGGAAGGCTGAGGCGGAAAGATCGCTGGAGCCCAGCAGGTCGAGGCCGCGGTGGCTGGGAGTGTGCCACTATACTCCAGTCTGGGTGACAGTGAGACTCTAACTCAAACAAAAAAAAAAAAAAGGAAGACAGACTGGGACAGAAACTGACACTGAGTAAGACAGAGACAGAGAAAGAGGGATAGAGAAATAGAAATATTTAGCTGGGTGTGGTAGCACACTCCTATAGTTCCGGCTACTTGGGGCTGAGGTGGAAAGATCGCCTGAGCCCAGCAGATGGAGGCTGCGGTGGCTGGGAGCCTGCCACTGCATTCCAGCCTGGACGACAGAGGGAGACTCCAACTCAAAACAAACAAACAAAAAAAGAGAAATAGAGATAGAACTATCTTCATATAGTTCATATATATGGGGAGAAAGAAACAGAAACATGTAGACAGGGAAAGGCAGAGACAATGATATGTGAAAACAAAAACTAAAAGAAAGAGACTGAGAAAAAGACAGGGACAGACTGAGAATAACACTTGGCAAACAATTATTGAGTGCCCAAGTTGTCCTGGATATGTGTGTAGAAAAATAGATGAGCTGTACAGACCCATTCCCTGCCCTCCCAGTGCTCAGAAATCGTGAGTAAACTGCCTTTAATGATGGGCATTGCTTTACAGTTGAGAAGTAGGAAGTCACTTTTGATGAGGGGAACAGCATGTGCAAAAGTCCTGAGGTTGGGTTGAGCTTGGCTTGTTGCAAGAATAGAAAGAAGACACAGTGTGACTGGAGGAGGGTGAGTGACGGGTGAGTAGTGGAGGTGAGGGCAGAGAGGGGATGGAAACAGATAGTGTGGAGCCTTGTGGGCCACGGGGCGGATTCTAGTTTTTGTCCAGAGTGAGGTAGAGGTACAAGAGAGTTTCGAGCTGGGCAGAGAGGTGACCTGACTCAGGGCCACAGAGGTTCTTGGCTGCCTGTGGGAACAGACCCGGAGGTGGGGGCATCAGAGCCGGAGGAGGGGAGACCAGAGAGGAGACTGCTGCAATGGTACAAATGGAAGATGCCTGTGGACAGGACCAGAGTGGGGACCATGGAGGGGGGAGAAGTCATAGGTTCTGGGAGGGTTGTGGGTGGAACCAACTGAATTTGCTGACGTATTGGCTGTGGGGTGAGAGGGAGTCAAGGGTTGAGGAAGATGCCACCATTTCACCCTGAGCCACTGGAAGGGGGGAAGTGCCATCCACCTAGTTGAGGGACAGCCAGCGTCAGCTCAGAAGGACGGGGATCTTAGGTTTTAACTCCAATGTCTAGGAAAGAGCCACTCACTAAAGACTTGCTGAGGCCCCTGTTTGCAAAAATGGGGCCCGTAGTTGATACGTGAGCTGAGGATGTGGCAACATGGCCTGGGCCAGAGGGGGACATGTGGGAGCCGTCAGGAGGTGGATGATGTTTACAGTGGAGGACTGGGCGAGGTCCTGGGGAGGTCAGCTCGGGGTAAACCTGGCAGCTGTGATGGTCTCACCCTGTGGAAAGGTGGTCAGTGGTCAGACATCCCGTCTGGGACATGTTAAATTTGGAGTGCCATTATAGCTTTTTTTGGGGGGGATGCTAAGTCAGTGGTAGGTACAGGTAGAAAGAGTCTGGCCTGGGGACAGGTAAGATGGAGAGCAACAAAGGAGAGGCAGGGAGACAAGATAAGAAAGACAGTGACAGAGAGAGGGGAAGAGACACAGGCAGAGAGAGATGGAGACAGAGACAGACAGACAGAGAGGGAGAGGAGGGAGAAAGTGCTAGATAGAGGTGAGAGAGACATAACAAAGTCAGGCAGAAACAAAGACGGAGACTGAGAGATGGAGACATAGGAAGACAGAGCAGAGAGGATGAAGGGCCCAGAGGAGACAGATGACGAGAGACAGAAAAATGGCGATAGCCGGGCTCCGTGGCTCAGCCTGTAATCCCGCGCCTTTGGGAGGCTGAGGTGAGTGGATTGCCTGAGCCTGCG
>NW_007240753.1:0-333 GCF_000164805.1 Carlito syrichta
CGCCGGAGCCCACCAGGTCGAGGCTGCGGTGGCCGGGAGCAGCCACTGCACTCCAGTCTGGGCGACCGAGGGAGACTCCAACTCAAAAAAAAAAGAAAAACGGTGAACTGGCAGAGAGATTCTGTGCAGGGGGGCTGTGAGACCAAAGTCTGGGCAGAGGTCTGGGGGTGCATGACCCCGGGTGGCTGGGCCCCACCTGACCTCGGTCCCCCCACTCGCAGGCCATGCTGCACCAGGAAGGCCACATGGACGATGCCCTGTCGCTGACCCGCTGCCAGCAGGAGGAGTCCCAGGCTGCCCGCATGATCTACAGCACAGCAGGCCTTTACAACC
>NW_007240754.1:0-718 GCF_000164805.1 Carlito syrichta
ACACCCGGCTGAGTTTTTGATTTATTGTGGAGATGAGGTCTTGCTACACAGGCGGGTCTCGAACCCGCAGGCTCAGGCAATTGGGTCTTTTTTTCTACCCAGCCAATACCCCTCGCTGCTGAGAGACAGAAAATGCCGATCAAATGTACATTTCACATCTTGTCTCTGCCGTGGACCTGTTGCCTGGGTAAATAAACGATTGATTACCCTGCTGTCTTCACACAGCTTTTTTATTACCTTCTCAAGTCTGGAGGGAAAGGTTCATTTTTAAACTAGCCCCAAACTTTCCCCTTTTCGGCATTTTCGTATATTATTCACCTATGATCAAATCCAGTAATCTCCAACACACACTTTAGTGCGTTTTGGTAATTGCACCCAGTCACATGAACACGGCCACAGTCAATCGTGTTGTACACTAACATTTCCCGAGAGAAGATTGTAGGTGCTCTTACCAGACAAACACAAAAGGTAACCAGTGAAGAAATGAATATATTAATTTGCTTTGTTGCAGTAATCATTTCACTATGTGGCCGTGTATCATACACCATATGTATGTAATTTATAAAAAGAGACAAGCTGGGCAAGGTGGCTCACATCTGTAATCACAGCTACTTGGGAGACCGAGGTGGTAACATTGCTTCAGCCCAGGAGGTGGAGAACAGCTTGGACAACATAGTGAGACCCATGTCTCAAAAAAAAAAAAAAAAAATTAGCCAGG
>NW_007240755.1:0-11970 GCF_000164805.1 Carlito syrichta
GAGGGCGGGTGTCTGGGGCAGCGGGCCCAGCTGTGCAGAGGAGCAGCCAGATCAGAGCCCGGACGTGTGTCGTGCAGGCAGGAAGGAAGGAGACCTGGGCAAGTCACACCTCCCTTACCGGGCTGGGACCCGAGCTCTCAGCCACGGCCCAGGAAGTCTCTGGTTTCCGAGGCACCTCGGCGTCAGCTCCCCCATTCCACACCTTTGCCTCTGGGCTGATAAGAGCAGACAGGCCCTGATAGGGGTGTTTGCACAGTCTTTAATCGACTTAAATAGCCGCCTGATTTGTGTGTGAACATGCAGGCAGTGAGGGCACCGTGCCAACCTTCAGAGCCTGCTCCCCATCCTCCACTACCTCCCCAGATGCTCCAGTGTCCCAGGCAGGCCTTGGAGATCAGGGAGGGCAGAGCACAACAAGGTGTGGAGTTAATAAGCACAGACGCACGTGATGAAACACTGGGAAGCAAAATCAAGATGAGGGGCCGGGCATGGTGACTCACACCTGTAATCCCTGCACTTTGGGAGGCCGAGGCAAGAGGATTGCCTGAGTCCAGGAGTTTGTGAGACCAGCCCAGGTAACATAGTGAAACTGTGTCTCTGCAAAACAATGAAAACAAATAAAGTAGCCAGGTGTGGTGGTGCACGCCTGTAGTCCCAGCTACTCCTCCTCAGAGGCTGAGGAGGAAGAGTCGCCTGAGCCCAGGAGGTTGAGGCTACACTGAGCCATGATTGTGCCACCGCACTCCAGCGTGGGCAACAGAGTGAAACTCCAGCTCAAAAAAGGGGGGGAGCTAGGCGGGGAAGGCCTCTGAAAAGGGGCCCCGTTATTTATGTGGAGACCTGATGGAGGTGGGAGCTGTGCCGACATCTGGGGAAGGGGCATTCCAGGCAGGAGGAATGGCAAGGGCAAAGGCCCCGAGGCTGGCGTGTGCCCCGGGTATTGGGGATCGAGAGGAGGTTGGTGAGGCTGGAGGAAATTGTCCAAAAGAAAATGGCGGCTCGGAGGGCAGAGGGGCAGGCGGGGCAGATGGGGCAGGGCCTTGAGGGCCGTGAAATCTGCATCGGGGCCCTGAGAAGCCATGGAGCATTTCTCAGGAGGAGCTGACCTCACGGGACCTGCAGGCAGATGGGGGGGCGGGGGCGGAGCCCCATCAGGAGGGCCTGGGGGTGGGGAAGAGCTGTGGAGGGTGAGCTGCCAGGGTGTGCATCCAGGCTGGTGTGGAGGCACAAGGGAGGAGTCTGGAGTCCGCCTGAGTGCCGGAAGGGAGGAAGCTTTGTCATCACGGGTGGGGCGGGGTCTAGGGACTGAGGCAGCTGCTGGAGACAGGGAGCCCAGGAGCCAGGTCGCAGGAAACTGGAAGTGGGGTCATGTATACAGAGACAGTGTTGCTCAGAGGCTGGCGAGGCACCGCGGGGCGAGGCTTCCAGGCCCAGGGAAGAGGCAGGGCCTGCCAGGAGGCTGGACGGTGCTGGGGGGGGCTGCAGGGCCTGGGAGGAGGCTGTGTTTCCTGAAGACTCGGTGGCCTGCGAACAGCCCAGAAAACGGGCAGGCTGGGCAGCAAGGGGACTCTGAATGTGGCTGTGTGGAGGCCACGGCCCCCTTGGAGATGGTTGTTGCAAGTGTGTTCTATGGTCCGTCAGGTCCCTATGGTCCAGCCACTGAGCTTCTTTACAGTCCTTCCTGCGGGACTGGCATGTCTCTCATACTGGGTCAGCCTTGAGGGAGCATCAGAGTCCCTGGCAGCACGGGAGGGGCACTCTAGGACAGAGGGCGCTGAAGAGTCCCGAGGCTGTGGCCCGCCTAGCCAGCGGGGCTGGAGTCTGAGCTGCAGCGTGTTGAGGACAGACCCCACCAGGGCGGTCTGTGCAAGCCCACAGGCCCTTTTGGCTGTTGGCTGTCGACTCTCAGCCACTCCCTCTTCACAACAGGCCCAGAGAGGGTAGGGTGAGGAGGCCCCAGCTGGTGGCTGTGGGGACTTGGATGCCTCGGGGCCCAGGGTTTGCCTCAAGGCCTTTGGGGAGTCATCCCCCAGCCCTTCCTTGCCCAGTGCTCAGCAGGGAGGGGTGCTGACCAGGCCGAAGTGCCTGGGGGAGCCTGCTGCCAGCCGCCACCACCCCCAGAGCTGGGACAAAGAGGCTTCTGTGTGCCCGTCTGCTATCCCGCTCCTGTTAAAGGGGCCTCAGGCAGCCAGCCTGGAGTTGGTGCTCATGAAACAGCAGAGTCCCAGGGACTGCCGAATGGGGAAGGGCCTCCTCTCCTGAATAATTCCTGGCCTCTGTCCAGAGCACACAGCGCCCCTGCTTAGCTGCTGCAGAGGCCAGGTGCTGGTCATTTGACGGGTGGCAAGACTGAGGCCCAGAGGGAGCTCGCAGTAGCTGCATTTGGGGAGGGCTCCCTGGGTCCCGGGCCCGCCAGGCACTTGACTGGCAGTAACCCGTTTTGTTCACATCCTGTCGTTGAGGGAGGTGGGTACTGTCAGTATCTCCCTCCCAAGACCTGGACCTGAAGACTCAGCTACCTGAAGTCACATTGTCTCGAGGGATCCTCGCGATGGTCCCGGGCTGCTTGCCAGCATCCCGACCTGCCCCCGCCACGTGTGACCTCAGCCATTCCTTCCCCTCCCCTGGAGAGTCAGGAAGGATGGGCCTACTTCGCAGACATGAAGTGAGATAGTGGGCTTTTCCAAAAATAGATTTTTTTTTTCTTTTTTGAGTTGGAGTCTCACTCCGTCGCCCAGACTGAAGTGCAGTGGCCGCTCCCGGCCACCGCAGCCTCAACCTGCTGGGCTTCGGTGATCCTTCTCCTCAGCCTTCCGAGTAGCTGGAACTACAGGCGCGCGCTACCACGCCCGGCTGATTTTTGATTTATTGTAGAGATGAGGTCTTGCCAAGTTGCCCAGGTGGGTCTCGAACCCGCGGGCTCAGGCAATCCACTCACCTCAGCCTCCCAAGGCGCGGGATTACAGGCTGAGCCACCGAGCCCGGCTATAGATTTTATTTTAGAGCAGTTTTGCATTTATAGAGGGTTGAGCAGACAGTACAGGGTTCCCCTGTCATCCCTGCACCCTGTTTTCCCTGTTTTTAACATCTGAAATCTTTCTGAGCGTGGTACGTTTTTTCAGTGTTCTTGCCAATATCGACATGCTGTGATGGGCTGAGGCCTGTGGTTCATCCTGATTCCTTTAGTTATTCTCTGATGTCCTTCTTTTCAGATCCCTTCCGGGATGTCACATTATACCTTGTTGTCATGTCTCTTCCGGCTCCTTGTGTCCGTTCAGTGTTGAGGACTTTTCTTGCTTTCCATGACCTTGGCCGTCTGGAGGAGAGCTGGCAGGTGTTTCATGGCTGCCCTCTCCTGGAATGCGTCTGGCATTTTTCTCGTGGTTAGATGGGGCCATGGGTTGTAGGAAGAAGAGCCCAGAGGCCAGGTGCCACTTTCACCCCCTCACAGCCAGCGTGCATCCTGCCAACACGACTTGCCACTGCGGTGGGACTTGGGTCACCAGCTGAGTGGCCAATGCCAGGTTTCTCCACAGGAGTTAGTCTCCCCTCCTTTCCTTCTAGACGCTCTTGGGGGGGCGTCGCTGTGCATGGCCCACACTTAAGGAGTGGGGAGTCGTGCTCACCCCAGACTCTCCCCAGCCCCTGACAAAGCTCTGAGCAGACCCGCCGAATGCCGCGGGAAGGGACCACTGTGGTGGCGGTGACTGTCCAGGCCATCACAAGTATTGTTTTTCTAATCCATACTGTTTTCACTATCATCGATCTCATTATCTGGGAGGATTAAGTGCTTAGGATGAGTAAGGAGATAAGATGGGGCCTGGGCCTGGCTCTGCTGCCGTTGAGGGATTACTGGAGATAAGCATGCAAGATGCTGGCACGGGGCCTGGTGGCTATAAGTGCTCAATAAATATCGAGTTTAAAAAGGCCGCAGCTGACATCTTACCCAGGGGAGATGAGGGCACATGTCTGTGCACAGGCTGGGACATGAGTACTCACTGCAGCTTGATTCAGAGCATCCCCATCAGCCAGCAGCAGCCGGGTGGATAAGTTGCGCCGGGCCCATCCGGACGGCGGGCACTGCTCGGCAGTACAGAGGACGAGCCGCTGAAGCCCATGACCAGCCGGGTGACTCCAGGCCCTCACACGAGGGGCAGGAGCCGGGCCTCAGAGCACGTCCCATAGGGACCGCTCATGTGAAGTTCTGGGACAGGCAAAACCGTCTATGGGGACAGGAAGGTCCGCGGCTGCATGAGCGGGATTGGGAGGGAGACTGAGGCGTGGGGAGCCTGAGGCGGGGCTGGAGTGTTGGAATGTTCCACGTCAGGAGTCAGCCTGCTGTGGCCTGAGGACCGGGAATCTTTGTGAGCAAAGCATCACGGGAGCGTCTGTTGTTGAGGAGTGGCGTGGTGTCATGGCCTGGGAGCCCGGTGTGGGCAGAGGGTCCGTCTGCCCATCTGTCTTGTGTCAGCAGAGTCTGTGTCGTGACTGGGGGTGGTCAGGCAGGTGTGTCCCTCGGCCGCAAGACTGGGAGCCGTGTGAGGCCCGTGTCCCTTGCTGCTGTGGGTCGTGGCCCACTAGGACACCGAGTGGGCCGAGGTCAGGGAACAGGAAGGGGCTCGTCTCAGTCTACCAGGAGCCCAGAACGCGGGGGCAAGGAACCTGGATCTGCCTCTGGCCAGGCCACACTCCTGTGGTGCCCAGTTGCTTCTTGACAGTGGCTGTTTCTCAGGAAGCAGCATTCGGAGGTGTCATTAGTCAGAGCTGCCGGACGGCTGCTGGAGATACCTCACTGACCTCATTATGCAAGCGGAGAGACTGAGGCCCAGAGGGGACGAGGGGCCTGCCCAGGGTCACACAGCAGGTGGGTGGCAGGAAGCGAGGCCCCTGGCACTTGACCTAGCTCTGCCACAGCTCGGGGCCACGGGGCCTCCTGTCCCTTCAGTAGAACACCTTCAGCAGGGTGTTCACTGCATCTGCAGTGTGCAATAGGAGCTCGAGCCCTGCGCAGGCCACTGCAGGGACGTGAAAGGTGCTGGCCCTGGAGGCAGAGCCACAGGCCTCCTCCCATCCTGTGGCTGCCACTTCCAAGCCGCTCGATGGCGCTGGGTCGGCTTCTCTAAGCTGCTTTCTTCATCCAGGAAGTGGGGACGGTGTTGTGAAAGAAAGACAAACCAGGAGACAGGACTGAGAGCACTGCAGAGCATTGCCGGGAAGACAGCTTCAGCTGGGGAGCCCAGGAGGGGCCCACCACAGCAGTGGGGAGGCCCATGGAGGGGGGCTGGGCTGAGGCTTCCGCTCCCCTCCCCACCCCACCCTGCTGGTGGCCTGGGTCCACCCTGCCCTCCTTGTTACCATCACTGAGGTCACTGAGGAGCGGGGACTTCCACATGCCGGGAGGGACAGCTGCTATCTGCCGCCGCCCATACCCCAGGGATTTGCAGGTGTCATCCCCGCCACCCCCTCCCAGGCTGGCATCTGTGTGACCGACGCCACGGGCCTCTGGAAAGTCTGTTCAGGAGCTGCCACGTCACGGGGCCCAGCATCAGAACTGCGTGTCCATGTGACCTGCACGCACACTCTTGTCCCCTCCAACAGGAGTGCCCCTTTTCAGGGCGGCGTCCAGGGGCTGCAGCCTCCACAGCACCCCCAGGCCTCTGTCCTCTGTCACCAAGGGCTCAAGACCCCGGCAAAACTCAAAACGTGGGCCTCGAACCACCTGTTCACACAGAGAAACTGAGTCTGGGAGGGGCAGGCCTGAAGCCACGGGAGTTTGTTATCACTCCAGCAGCCTTTGTCCCACGCGGGTTTTACAGCGCCCCCCCCCCACTGCCTCCTCACAGACAGGAGCTCCATGTCAGTGTCTGACACGTCTTGGGCCTACAGCTTGACACACAGTAGGTCCTCACGGGTGGCGCTTGGTTGGCCGAGTGACTGAATGGCAGCCGCAGTAATAGAACCGAAGGCTCGCTGTGTGCCAGGCTCTGTACTTTGTGCTCTCCTGAGCTCCTCATGGGTGCCAGGAGCCAGGACACCACCACAGATGGGAGAGATGAAAATTCCAGCCCCTGCAGAGCTGACATCCCTGTGGGCAGGATGGTAAACCCCCCCAGCTGGGCGGTCAGAGGTGCTGAGTGTTTGGAGAAAAAGACAGCACACCGAACGGCGAGGGGCTACGACTTAGCTCAGGCGTCCAGGGAGAACATTGGAATAAAGACCTGAAGGAGGTAGGGGACGGAGCAGTGTTGCATCTTGAGAAGAAACGTTCCAGGCAGAGGGACAAGCAAGCGCAAAGACCCTGCGGTGTGTGCAGGTGTGCGGGGGGACAGAACGAGCCAGCAGTGCAGTGCCTGAGGGGAGGCGGGTGGTGTCGTGGGCAGGTTGCTGGCCACGCAGCCTCAGTTTTCCCATGCGTACAATGGTGGCACATCCTGCAGTGTTCAAGCCAGACCACAAGGCAAGTGAGCTCTACCGTACCACTTGCCATGTGTGACCTCAGTCCTGTTACTTCTGCTCTCAAGCCTCGGTTTCCACCTCTGTAAAATGGGGATCAAAATGCTACTGATTTCTACCAGATGGTGAGAATTCCCTGAACTCTAGTTTGTAAGCACTTGGCCTGGCGTTGAGAGGTGCTCGGTAAGTGCTAGGGGCTGTGTTCCTTTTAGACATCATCATTTCCGTCTGACAAGAGGAAACGACACAGAGAGGTTCAGGAGCACGTGCGCTGTCACACAGCTAGTGAGTGACAGCTGGGATCTGAGTGGCCATCTAAAAGCCCTCAACCTCTGCGTCAGGCTGAGCCCTCAAGTAAGTGAAGGGTGTCGGAGTCTCTGAGGAAACTCCACTCCTGTTCAGGCTGCCGGACACCAAATGGTCGCACTTATTGCTGATGCAAGGTGGGGAGGGGAGCGTGATGGCTGCTGTCTGCAGGTGAGGTGCTTTCTGGCACCAAGCCCAGAAGGACACAGGCCACTGCCCAGTCCCAGGCAGCACCGGGGAGAGCAAGCTTCCCTGTGTGGGCTGACTGTGCGTAGAAAGAGCAGCAGCCAGCTCCTGGTAGGGAGAGGCTTGATGCCCTGTGCATGCCCACTTATGCTCTCCAGGCTCCAAGTGGGAGTCCCGGCATCTCCCCAGGGGCAGAGCAGGTAATGGGGCTCCTCCAACCGGGGGTATTATTTCTAAGGCTCCGTCCTCAGGGAGGAAACCTCCCAAGCTGAGGCAGGACGCCTGTCCACCAAAGAGTGAGTGAGTGAGCTGTGAGCCTGTGAATCAGTGAGGGACTGCCTGGTGGTGGGTGGCAGGGATGTCTCTTCACACTCCACTACCGCTGGGCCACCCACTTGTTTCCACAGTTGCAGGGGCTCTCGTTGTCGACTTCCTGTCCGGCCTGGTGCACTGGGGTGCTGACACGTGGGGCTCTGTGGAGCTGCCCATCGTAGGGAAGGTGCGTATGTCGACCTGGCCTGTCTCCCCCAGAAGGAGGCTGACTGTGTGGCCTGGGTGAGCCCCTTCTCTAAGCCTCAGTTTCTCTCTGAAAGATGGGACCCATTATTTCAGCCTGTCCCTTACACCTGTCCTCCAAGACTAGAGCAGAAATCCCTTGGGATTTTGTGGAAGCAAAAGCATCTGACTTGGGGTGGTCAGAAAGCTTGGCTGGCCGCACGCCTCAGTTTCCCCCCGGTGCACAGTGGTGATACCTCCTGCTGGGTTCGTGTCAAACCTCGAGGCAAGTAAAGAACCCAGTTGTGCCCCTGCCACGTGGGTGACTTCAGCCCGGTCACTTCTCTGCAGACCCCTTGAGCTTGGGATCCACACTACACCTTGTTTCTCCTTTGCTTCCCATGTTGTGCCTTGGTTTTTTGTGTTTTGGTTTTTGAGTTGGAGTCTTACTCTGTCTCCCAGGCTGGAGTGCAGTGGCCTGATCACGGCTACTGCAGCCTCAACCTGCCGGGCTCAGGCGATCCTTCCACCTCAGCCTTCCAAGTAGCTGGAACTACAGGCATGCGCCACCACGCCCAGCTAATTTTTTGGCTTACTGTAGAGACGAGGTCTCGCCATGTTGCTCAGGCAGTCCTCTCACCTCCACCTCCCACAGTGCTGGGATTATAGGCATGAGCCACTGTGCCTGGCCCGTGCCTCAGACCTATTGGATTTTATTCCATACTAGTCACACGTTTTAGGTTGTGGCTGAAAATCTAATCTAGATTGGATTAAGCCAGCAAGGAGGCTGACTCATGTAACTGGGAAGTTTGGGGTTAGAGCTACTTTAAGGTGTGGCTGGATCAGCAGGACATCAGACCTTCTTCTTCAGACTGTCTCTCTCCATCTCCGCCTCTGCTTTCCCCTTCTGAGGTGGCCAAAGTGGCTTCTAGCTGCCTGGACATCCACCCTCCCAGCTCTGAGGAAATGAGAAAAGTTGTGTCCCTCTCCTGCCAGGCTCAATTTCTCCTTTCCTGTAGTTGCAGCCGAAGTCCCATGGCCCACTCCTATTGGCCCAGCTTGGGTCACATGCCTGTCCCTCAGCCAGTCACTGTGCTGGAGGGAAGGCATGCTCCCATTGGCTAGGCCTGGGTCACATGTTCTTTCTGAGTCCTATTAGAACAGCCTGAGCCAGCTCGCTGGCTCAGCCCGTACTCCCACGCCGTTGGGAGGCTGAGGTGAGTGGATGGCCTGAGCCCGCGGGTTCGAGACCCGCCTGGGCAACTTGGCGAGACTTCATCTCTACAATAAATGAAAAAAAATTAGGGGCGTGATAGCACGCGCCTGTAGTTCCAGCAACTTGAAGGCTGAGGCGGAAGGATCGCCGGAGCCCAGCAGGTCGAGGCTGCGGTGGCTGTGGGCATCTCACTGAGCCCTCCAGCCTGGGCGACAGAGTGAGACTCCAACTCAAAAAAAAGAACAGCCTGTCCTAAGAGGAGAAGGTGTGGCTGTTCCCAGGAGGGGGGGGCTCAGGTGCAGGGGGCCAGAGGGTCCCACCTGGGCTTTGAGGTTGTCTGTGAACCCCCACAGGTGAGGAGACAGGCCCAGAGGGGACAGTACCAGCTCCAGGTCCCTGCCAGGGTCGTTTCAACCCTTCTTCCACTATAGCTGCTCGACCTGCCCTGCAGGCTGTTGGGGTCCGCGTCAGTGGCCTGGTGGGAGAGTTTGGGCGTCCCGGGTGGAAGGGACGGGGCAAAGGCTGGGCAGCGAGCCCCAGCCAGTGAGTTCCAGGGTTATGGCAGCTGGACTCTTCCCCACCCCAGGCTTTCATTCGACCGTTCCGGGAGCACCACATCGACCCGACGGCTATCACGCGGCACGACTTCATTGAGACCAACGGGGACAACTGCCTGGTGACGCTGCTGCCGCTACTAAACATGGCCTACAAGTTCTGCACTCAGAGCCCCGGTGAGGCAGTGGGGCGGGAAGGGCTTTTGGGGACAGACTCGCCCCCATGACCCTCCTGGCGCATGTATGTGTGTGTGTGTGTCCTCTCAGGGTGTTAGGATATTTTAGGGCCAGGCTCAGTGGCTCAGCCTGTAATCCCCGCACTGAGGGAGGCTGAGGTGAGTGGATTGCCTAAGCCTGTGGGCTCAAGACCAGCCCGGGCAGCTTGGCGAGACTTTGTCTCTACCATAAAATTTTTAAAAATTAGCCGGACGTGGTGGTGTATGTAGTTCCGGCTACTTGGAAGGCTGAGGCGGAAGGATCACCGGAGTCCAGCAGGTCAACGCTGGGGTGGCTGTGAGCATGCCGCTGCACTCCAGCCTGGGTGATGGAGTGAGACTCCAACTCAAAAAAAAAGATATTTTTGGTTGTCCTTATGTGAAACTGGGTTATTTGACGAGATCTGGGCCTCCAGCTTCTTGTGAGCAGTCTGGTCTACTCTGGCCGCTCGGGGCCACCTGGCGCAGGAGCTGACTGCAGGACACGTCTCTTGGCTGAGCAGTCCCCACCACTTGCTGCCCCACGAACACCGTGTTCACCTCATGGTCTGCCCCGCCTCAGGGCTTTGGGTTGCACCCTTGCCTAGTGGGAGGGCTGCTGGCTGTGAACTCAGTCCTGCCCGTCTTGGAGGCACTTGGCCCAAGGCAAGCCATGTCACCGCACTGAGCCTGTTACCTCATCTGCTGGGTGGAGGTGAGGCAGGCCAGCTCCTGTTCTGACAGCCTGACCCCACGGGTTCTCGGAGCAGCGCCCATGGGTAGAGTGAGGGGCGTCTGCAGCGCCGAGAGCGCTGTGGCTTCTGCCAGTCCGCTGCCCCAGGGTGTGCTCAACCCTCCTGGCAGCTGCCGGCTGCTCTCTCCAGACTTGCTGGGGAGGGCCCACCTCTCTCCTTGTGTTCCGCCTGAGGCCTCGACTGAAAAGCCTGCAGCAGACGGTCCCTCGCCTCTGAGCGGGGCCAACTGTGTGGCGCCACGAATGCCCCAGGGCCCCCCGGGCTCAGACTGAGACGAGACCTGCCCGGGGCCCCTTGCTCCCTCGGGGGTCTCCTGAAGAGACTCCCTCAGGAAGTCATGCCCGCGGGAACCAGGACGGAGCCTGACTCCCCTTGAGGATGAGGACATTGAGACTGAAAGAGGCAGAGTCACTGACCCACACGCACACAGCGGAGGGCCGTCGGAGCCAGGGTCTGAGCCGGCCCGGGGGGGGGGCGCAGCCCCCACTCTGCTCCCTGGGCAGGAGAAGAAAGGCCTGAGGCCCTGAGGGGGCCGTGCACGTGGGAGACTGGGTGGCTCGGGAAGGGGTCCCGGGTGCTGACCGGGGTGAGAGCTGCCAGGCGGCGGTGAGGGCTAGGCTGGCGGCCCACCCCGCGTGGCGCTGCGCCCCCGCCCCTCGCGTGACGCCTGTGCCTGCCCTGCAGAGGCCCTGGCGCGGCAGTGCCCCTGGGAGTGCTTCGTCTTCTGCCTGATCATCTTCAGCGCCTTCACCAACCAGATCCACAAGTGGTCGCACACGTACTTCGGGCTGCCGCGCTGGGTCGCCTTCCTGCAGGACTGGCATGTCATCCTGCCACGCAAGCACCACCGCATCCACCACGTCTCGCCCCACGAGACCTACTTCTGCATCACCACAGGTGCGGCACCCGCCCGCTGCGGGCCATCCTCGGGGTCAGGAGGGCAGAGGTCACAACAGGAGGGCATGCAGCTCCTGCCTCCCTGAACAGTCGCTCACAGCGTGCCTTTATTGAGTGCCTACTGTGTGCCGGGCACTCTTCTGGGTGCTGAAGACACAACAGTAAATAAGCAGGGCCCTCCCCCACCCGTGGTGTCATCCAGCAGGTGTGTATGAGCATCTGCCACGGGCCAGGCACTGCTCTGGGCCTAGGACACAGCAGTGAGCAAAACAGGCACGAATCTCTGCCCTTGCGGCACTCAGCTTTTAGTAGGGGACACAGTACACGATCCAGGATGTTGCGTGTCTGATGGTGCCAACTGCCATGGAGGAAAAAAGGCAGGGGTAGGGGAAGGAAGCGGGGCTTCGCCTTTTAAATAGGGCAGTCAGGGGAGCCCTTGCTGAGATGGGAACATTCGGATAAAGACCTGAAGGAGCGGAGGCAGTTGTCCAGGCAGACCTGGAGGAAGAACACCCCAGCCGCAGGAATAGTGGATGCAAAGGCCCTGAGGCTGACAAACTTGGTTTGAGGAGCAGCAAGGGGGTCCCGACGAGTGGGGGGGACACAGGGCAGAGGGCGGGGAGTGAGGGCAGAGGTAGGGGCCTGCGGGTAAGCAGGGACAGACCACAGCAAGGGGCCAGTATGTTCAAGGGCTGCAGGCAGGCACGTGCCAGTGCCCAGTGAGCAGTGAGGAAGGAGGCCCACACTTCTGCGCGGCTGGGCCCGTGCGAAGCAGGGCAGCACTGTGTCCGGGGCCAGCAGGCTTCTTTCCAGGCCGGTGCCTCAGGCTTCGCTCCAGCTCCTCCGGATGTGTCTCCAGGAGACTCGCGAGCCCGGGTATTGCTTTCCTCACCTGTGGATGGGCTGCCCCCCCC
>NW_007240755.1:11990-24904 GCF_000164805.1 Carlito syrichta
GAAGGGGTGTGGGGGGAGGGCGGGTGGCGGCACTCACAGTGCCCGGCTCGCGGGCCCCTCTATGGTCCAGCCACTGGGTTTCTTTACAGTCCATCTGGAAGCAGAATCGAGGGCCACCGAAAATACTTTCTGCCACATCCTAAACACAGGCTCCTTGGCGGGCAGGTGGAGGGATTCCAGTGTAGACTGTTCGGGAGATGAGTTCACCACCTCAGTGGGCCTGGGTTCAGAGCCTGAGAGACTCCTCTCCAAGCCCCTGTCTTCTCGTGTGGCAAATGGGGCTCACCGTGTCTGCCCCATGGTGGGTGGGAGGCTGCAACTTGGAGGACTGAGGTGGGAGCCATGGGTATTGAGCACCTACTGTGTGCCAGCCTCTTGTCCAGGCTCTGAGGATCAACAGTGAAAGCACAGTGTCCTGGAGTGCAGAGCTGACATTCTAGTTGGGGTTGGGAAAAAACAGAAAGTGGGGAACTAACGAAGATGGTTAGAGGTTTTCAAAAAATAAAGGATAAGTGGGCGATCAGGGAAGGCTTCCTGACAGGTGGCATTTGAGCCAAGTGATAAGAAGGTCGCCACTGTGCCTAGCATATATATATAGTAAGTGCTCAGTAAGGCCGGGAATGGTGGCTCATGCCTGTCATCCCAGCACTTTGGGAAGTGGAGGCAAGAGGATTGCCTGAGCCCAGGGGTTCAAGACCAACCTGGGCAACTTGGTGAGGCCTTGTCTCTACAATAAATCAAAAAATCAGCCAGGCATGGTGGCACGCGCCTGTAGTTCCAGCTACTTGGAAGGCTGAGGCGGAGGGATCCCCTGATCCCAGGTCGAGGTTGCAGTGGCCACGAGTGTGCCACTGCACTCCAACCTGGGTGAGAGAGTGTAACTCCGACTCAAAGAAAAAAAGTGCTCAGTAAGCCGGGCTCGGTGGCTCAGCCTGTAATCCTGCGCCTTTGGGAGGCGGAGGTGAGTGGTTTGCCTGAGCCCACGGGTTCAAGACCCGCCTGGGCAGACGAGACCTCATCTCTACAATAAAATCAAAAAATCAGCCGTAGCGCGTGCCTGTAATTCCGGCTACTCAGAAGACTGAGGCGGAGGGATCGCCGGAGCCCGGCAGGTCGAGGCTGTGGTGGCCAGGAGTGGCCACTGCCCTCCAGTCTGGGCGACAGAGTGAGACTCCAACTCAAAAAAAAGAAAATGGATGGGGCAACCCCTTCAGGTCTCCTCCAGCTGTGGGAGCGTTTCTGTCCTCTCAATAAATCCTGCTTTAAAAAAAGAAAAAAAAGAAAATGGATGATTGAGGGGCCGGAGACCCGTCAGAAGAGGTCCCCATCCCTGATTCTGGTCAGTCCCTGTGCCCTGTAGCCTCACTCTCCACTGGGCTCCACCCTGTCAAAGCCAGGTCTCCCAGCCTTCCACTCACTCTGTCATTCCCCTGCAGGCTGGCTGAACTACCCCCTGGAAAGGATAGGTTTCTGGCGGCGCCTGGAGGGCCTGATCCAGGGCCTGACCGGGGAGAAGCCGCGGGCGGACGACATGAAGTGGGCCCAGAAGGTCAAGTAGCTCCCGTGGCCTGCACCTGGCTGCCAACCTGCCCCGCCCCACCCCAAAGCCATCTGCCAAATGCAGCCTCGCGGAGAGGACGTCTCCTGGGCTGGGCCCGGGTACCCGCTCACCCCGCGTGACACAAAATACTTGAGCCACTGATTTCTCGCCCTCCTTTCGTTTTCTTCCCTCGGTCCCTCCTCGGCCACTGAGCTGCCTCTGCCTGCCAAGCCTGACTGCAGAAAAGGGAGTCCCGCCCCGCTGGCTGTGCTTGGTCGAAGGGCTCACCCCCTCCCTGCGCACCTGCCGCCCCCGCCCCGCCGGGCAGCACTTCAGCGTGGCTGGTGTTGGGGCCACCGAATTGCCTCTGTCTGTCCCTCGTCTGGCCCAGGGATCCAGGGAGTGTCTCCAGAGCACTGTCCTGCCAGGACCCTGCAAACTGACCCCAGAAGGCTTCCGGGTGAGGGGAGGCCCAGCCGCCACCTTCAGTCCAGCCTTGCTGCCCAGGGATGGCCAGGCTCAGCAGCGGTCTTGGGCAGCTGGCCGGGAGAGGCTGGAACCTCCTGCCCAGGCCTGGACCTCCTCCTCTGCTGCCCCAACCTCATGCCCCCATGTGATTTGCCAGAGCTGATGTCTCCAGTACCTGGATGTTTTCGCGGGACACAACCCCTGTGAAGGGTTTTGGTCATCTGGAAGAGGCACAGTGTCCCCTCTGGCAAGGGTGTGTCAGAGAAGGAAGAGGGGGCTTTTTTGGTCTCGTTTTTTTTTTAAAGGTGCTTGCTTGTTTAATGTAAATAATAGAAGGCCTTAATATCTTTTCTGTAACACGGAGTAATATTTTAATGTCATGTTTTGGATGTACATAATATATTTATAACAAAGCAGCAAGTCTACCTAACCTTGGCTGCCTTGTGGTGTTTCCTGGTTGACTGGGGTGGGAATGGGGGGCGTAGGAGCCTAGGGGGTGAGGCCCATCCCCCTCCCCCCAGCCGTGGCCTCAGGATAGGGCTCTGTCACCTGAGACCGTGAACTCATGTCTCACCTGCTCCAGAGACTCGGAATGGGTGAGGCGTGGCCCTTCCTGTCGGTCCTGGTGAAGAAGTCGTGACGGCCGATCCCCACTTGTGAATTCCGTCAGCACATGTTTATTGGCACCGCATGTTCCGGGCACTGTCCTGGACATGGGTACCACAGTGAACGGACCAATGGGGACCTGCCCTGGTGGAGCTGACCTGGGAAAGAAACAATAAACATAAACACACAGAAATCCCGGTGGTGATTTGTGAAGAACCTCAAATGGGCTGGAACCACATCGGAAAGCGGGCTGGGGGCTGTTTTGACAGGGTGGTCAGTGCCATTGAGCTGAGACCTGGAGGAGATGGACGATGAGGGAAGAGGCCTCTTGACCGCCCGGCAGGTGCAAAGGCCCTGGGGCAAGAACAAGCTTGAGGCTTCAAGAGACAGGATGGCAGCCAGCGTGGCTGGGCTACAGTGAGCTGGGGAGTGTGGGAGGCGAGGTGAAAAAGCAGGGGCTTCTTGCACAACCCCTCAGGCTGATGGGAGGGGGGAACAACTTGTTTGCTTATTCATTGAACAAGTAATTATAAGGTACCTCCTGTGTGCAGGGCACTGGGATTCCACAGTGAACGCTACAGACGTTGCAGTCCATATCTAGACTAGGCAGGCAGCTTCTACAATATTAACCAGGAAAAAAAGCCTCTTGGGGACAGAAAAAAGCTGAAGAACTCCAGAGTGGTCACAGATATATTTTTTAAAATGTAACCCATAACTTCACCTTCCTTAAAGTTTTCCCACCACTAGACTTTTGATCTGTGACTCTGAGGGATCACAGAAGGAAGGATATTAGAATGTGTCAACTCATAAGTGACAGAAAACTAAAGCAAAAGTCACAGCTAAATAACTGTATCCGCTTATAAGACTGAAGAGTCCACAGGTGGTTCCAACGTAAGGCTTGGCAAGATGTGGGGGCTTGCAGGATTCATCAGACCTCGGGCTCTGGTCTTAGCAGTTTCTCAGTTAAGACTCACTGGGCCAGTTCAGCAATCTCTTGGAAAGAGGCTTCCCAGTGGCTGCAGGGAAAGCCCCAGGGCAGGCTCTCGTTGGCCTGGGTTGGGTCATGTGCCTACCCCAGAGCCAATCACCTTGGTGGGGTTGGGGGTGAAATGTGCTGCTTGGAGTTGCAGGGTGGGATCAATCCTTCCCAAGCCTCTGGAGGGAGTTCCCAGAAGAAAATTAACCAGCTACTTGGAAGGCTGAGGCGGAAGGATCGCCTGAGCCCAGCAGGTTGAGGCTGTGGTGGCCAGGAGTGCCCAGTGCACTCCAGTCTGGGCGACGGAGTGAGACTCGATGGCTGGTGCGTGGGGCAGGCAGCCAAACTCCAGAAAGGTCTGATGAGCAGCCTCGAGGATGCAGAGGTTGGGTCCAAGAAAAAAACCAATGACAAAAACTCAGCTGAGTCCAGAGTTAAAATGACTCCCCCAAGATTCCACAGCTAGTCATGGCAGAGCCAGGGCTTAAACTCAGACCATCTCGCTTCTCCTGAAGCCCCCCAGGAACTGGAAAAAAATTATTTTCAACACCAGAAGGGCCAAGCATGGTGGCTCATGCCTGTAATCCCAGCACTTTGGAACGCTGAAGTGGGAGGACTGCTTGAGCCCAGGAGTTCCAAGCCAGCTTGGGAAACATAGCAAGACTTCGTCTCTACAAAAAAATTTTAAAATTAACTAGTCCAGCTACTTGGAAGGCTGAGGCAGAAGGATCACCTGAGCCCAGCAAGTCGAGGCTGCGGCGGCCGTGAGTGTACCACTGCACTCCAGCCTGGGCGACAGAGGGAGACTCCAACTCAACAACAACAAAAATTAACCAGGCATGGTGGCACATGCCTGTAGTCTCAGCTACTCAGGAGGCTGAGGCAGGAGGATCACTTGAGTCCAGGAGTTGGAGGCTGCAGTGAGCTATGAACACACTACTGGACTCCAGCCTGGGTGAAGAGACCCTGACTCAAAAACAGAAGAAGGTATGCCTTGGGTCCAAGTGTCAGGTCCCTTGTGAGATCAGGGGCTAGCAGACAAGTGCCCTTGAGGGCCAGACAGGTGAAAGTGCTGCTTGGCGCTCACTGAGCACTCACCTCATGGCCGATTGTGCAGGGGGCTCTGGCACGGACCCCATCAAGAAGTGCCTGCAGCTCTGAGGAATGCACCTAGCACCACTCGCAGATGGGGAAACGGAGGCACGGCTATCATGTAGCATGCCCAAGGCCACACCACACAGCAGGTAGCTGGGTCACCAGGGTCTGAGCCCAGGTCTCACCCCGAGCCCTCGTGCTTTAACACCTCCATGGGAGGGAGGAGGCAAGCAGATGGCAGGACACCCATCCCCGAGGAGAAAAGTGCACACGTGTGAGAAACGGGCTGCGGCAAGGGACTGGGCAGCGCAGGGACATCAGACCCCAGGGGGCAGCTGCGAATCACATCAGCCAGTTAAAGAGATTTGGTTGGTTTGGAGCTTAAGCATCACTCTGTCGCCCAGGCTGGAGGGCAGTGGCCGCTCCCGGCCACCGCAGTCTCGACCCGCTGGGCTCCGGCGATCCTTCCGCCCAGCCTTCCAAGTAGCTGGAACTACAGGCACACGCTGCCACGCCCAGCTAATTTTTTGATTTATTGCAGAGACAAGGTCTAGTCAAGTTGCCCGGGCTGGTCTCGCACCCCTGGGCTCAAGCAATCCACTCGCCTCGGCCTCCCAAAGTGCTGGGATGACAGGCGGGAGCCCCTGCACCTAGCAGAAATCCAGGCTTTAAAATGCTGGTTCCAAGTTTAAAACACCATGGGCAAAACACAGCAGGTGCCATTGGTGGGGCTGCTGGTTTCGGCAGGCACGTGCTGCTCCCTGGTGGTGGCGCCAGGTAGGCAGCACGCGGGCAAAGGCAGATTTCCAGCTCTGCCTGGGATGTCACGCATCCCCTGTGCTCACCTCTATTTCTAGAGACAGGGTCTCTGCCGCCCAGGCTGGAGGTGAGTGGCACAGCCACAGCTCCCTGCAGCGCTGGACCCCTGGGCTCCAGGACGATCCTCCTGCCTCCGCCTCTCAAGTCGCTGGGACTACAGGCATGCGCCAGCACCCATGGCTCATCTTTTAATTTTTCATAGCCACAGGGTCTCACCATGTTGCCCAGGGTGGTCTCAAACTTGTGGGCTCAAGGGATCCTCCCGTCTCAGCATTCCAAAGTGCTGGGATGACAGGCGTGAGCCACTGCACCGGGCCCTCGCATCTCTTCAGGAGGGGCCTGGGCACATGCCTCCAACTTTAACTCCACACCTTTTGATCACCAAAAATGTCCGTGCTACCCTTTTGTTTATTTTTTAATCGAAGTCTCACTCTGTCGCCCAGGATAGAGTGCAGTGACACGCTCATGGCCATCGCAGCCTCAACCTGCTGGGTTCAGGCAATCCTTCCACTTCAGCCTTCCAAGTAGCTGGAATTACAGTCGTGCACCACTACACCCGGCTAATTTTTTGATTTATTGTAGAGGTAAGGTCTCCTCAAGTTGCCCGGGCTGGTCTCGAACCCCTGAGCTCAGGCAATCCTCTCACCTTGGCCTCCTAAAGTGCTGGGAGGACAGGCATGAGCCACTACACCCGGCTTGCTACCCTTTTCAATTTTGTTTTCTAACACGCACTGCCTGCATAAGGTAGAGAACAAGAAACAAGGCCATGCACCAGGGTTCACGCTTGTTATCCCAGCACTTTATCCCAAGTAGCCAGAACTACAGGCGTGCGCTACCACGCCTGGCTGATTTTTTGATTTATTGTAGAGATGAGGTCTCGTTGCCCAGGTGGGTCTCGAACCCGCGTGCTCAGGCAATCCACTCACCTCAGTCTCCCAAAGGTGCGGGATTACAGGCTGAGCCACCGAGCCTGGCTACGAGCACTTTTTTTTAAAGGTTGGGGAGGGGGATAATATTTCCCAGCACAGGAAGTTCGCGTTTCAGTGTTGTCTACAAAGCTTAACTGCCCCACACCCATGCCAGTGTATTTGCAGATGGTCCCAAGCCACTTTCACGTTGCAGCAGAGTTGAATGGTTGCGTCAATGACCAAACCTTCCTTGACAGCAACAAGTGGCCAGCCCTTCCCTGGCAAAGTGTAAGGAGTAAGTTGCTCCCTGACTCATGTTCCCAAAAGTCCCGTTTCCCTCCTTAGAGGCCATCACTCCAAGACTCCTGCAGTTCCTGATGCAGGCACAGAGGTGTGTCTGCCCCACCCCCTTCTCAACAGGTAGGACACGACAGAACTGCACCTTCCCTTTCTCACGTAACATACTTTTTTTTTTTTTGAGTTGGAGTCTCACTCTGTCTGTCGCCCAGACTGGAGTGCAGTGGCCGCTCCCGGCCACCGCAGCCTCGACCTGCCGGGCTCCAGCGATCTTCCACCTCAGCCTTCCGAGTAGCCGGAATTACAGGCGTGCGCTACCACGCCCGGCTGATTTTTTGATTTATTGTAGAGATGAGGTCTCACCAAGTTGCCCAGGCTGGTCCGGAATTCCTGGGCTCCAGCAATCCTTGTGCCTCCACCTTCCAAAGTGCTGGAATTACAGGTATGAGCCACTGCTCCAGCTTTTCACTTAACACACTTTGGAGATCATGTTATCATCAACACTTGGAAAGCTTCCTTACTGCTCTTGACAGCTGCCACAGCATTCCAACATTCCGACTTCAGGATGGACCCCACCTTCTTCTTTTCTTTTTTCTTTTTTGTTGAAGAGACAGGGTCTGACTCTATTGCCCAGGCTGGAGAATGGTGGGACAATCATAGCTAGCAGCAGCCTTGACCCCCTGGACTCAAGTGATCCCTCTGCCTCAGCGGCTACAGACATGCACTACCATGCCTGGCTAATTAATCTTGTTATTTGTAGAAATGGGGTTTTGCTGTGTTGCCCAGGCTGGTCTTGAACTCCTGGCCTCAGGCAATCCTTCCACTTCAGCTTCCCGCAGGCGTGAGCCAGTGCCTGGCCAACCTTCTTTTTTTTCCCTCCACCTCAGCCGATGAGGCGGTTTTCAGTCCTCGGTATTACAAACGGCTGTTATGTGCAACAGAGAACCAAAGTCCGTGGTCACAAGGACCAGCAGGTCTGAAGGGCCATTTCTAGAAACTGAATGGCCAGGTCAAAGGGTGCCTGTGTTTTGAATCTCGACGGGGCACACCGTTGTTTTCCTCGGAACCTTGTTCACTTAAACTCTCACAACTTTTGAGAGGCCCTCTTCTCCCACACCCTTGCCAGCAGAGTGTGTTATCAAATGTTTTGTTCTTTGCCAATCTGATAGGTGGTTTTAATTTGCATTTCTCTTACTGTATTTCACTGAATCTAAGATGTCATTGATTCTAAGATGCATCCTGATTTCAGAGCTGTTTATGTGTAAAAATCTGCATCTCAGAGACATTGACATACAATATGCTGAGTGAGACGGGGCATCTGATTGTGCGTTTAAAGGTATTTGCATTTCCTTGGCTGTTCAGGTCCGTTTTCTATTTTTCTTGGGAGGCAGGTAGTCACGTTCAAGGTAGTCGTGTTTAAGGGTGTGTTCAAATCCCAGTTCTTACAAGCTTGTGATTTTGGGCAAGTTGCTTGACTTTTCTGCATCTCAGTTTCCTCATCTGCAGAATGGGGATAATCATGTCCCTACCTTATAGGGTCACTGGGAAGATTAAAGACATGTCTAAAGCAAAACACTGCATTCAGGAATACAGTAAGTGCCCAATAAATGTCTGCTATGATGATCATCTTTCTTTTGACTTACTTTTGGTTTTTTTTGAGTCAGGGTCTCACTCTATTGAGTGCGGTGGCACGATCACAGCTCACCGCAGCCTTGACTTCCTGGGTTCAGGCGATCCTTCTGCCTCAGCCTCCCAAGTAGCTGGGACCACAGGCGCGTGCCACCACACCTGGCTAATTTTTCAAAATTTTTGTAGAGAGAAGATCACGCTATGTTGCATACGTTGGTCTCAAATCCCTGGGCTCAAGCAATCCTCCTGCCTCAGCGTCCCAAAGTGCTAGGATTACAGGCATGAGCCATTGTGTCCGGCCCATTAAAAAAAATTTTTTTTGAGTTTCACTCTGTTGTCCAAGCTGGAGGACAGTGGCACACTCACGGCCACCACCGCCTCAATCTTATGGGCTCAGGTGGTCCTTCCACCTCAGCCTTCTAAATAGGTGGAACCGCAGTCACATTCGGCTAGTTTTTTGATTTATTGTAGAGACGAGGTCTCACCAAGTTGCCCAGGCTGGTCTCGAACCCCTGGGCTCTGGCAATCCTCTTGCCTCCACCTCCCTTAGTGTGGGATTACAGGTGTGAGTCACTGTGCCTGGCTTTTTTTTTTTTTTTTTTAAATGAGTAGCAAGGGCTCTTTATAAATTAGGGAAACTCATTCTTTTTCTCATCCCCCACCTCACTCCAGACCCAGACCTCTGCTTTTCATTCTTTTCCTGATCACAAAAATTACATATGATACAAAATTCACACATTACAGAAACAAATTATAAAGGGAAAAATCGATAAAAACCACCCAGATGTCCATCAAGAGAAAAAGGAGTTAATGAGTGTACCGAGACCTCCCCCACCCACCCACCCCTTTTGGCTGTATTTTTTTTCCTTTTTTTGAGTCAGAGTCTTACTCTGTCACCCAGGCTGGAGTGCAGTGGCACAATCACGGCTCACACAGCCTGGTCTTCCTGGGCTCAGGCAATCCTTCTGCCTCAGCCTCCCAAGCAGCTGGGACTACAGGCACTCACCACCATATCTAGCTAATTTTTACAGGTTTTTTTGTAGAGATGGGGGTCTCGCTGTGTTGCCCAGGCTAGTCTCGAACTTCTGGACTCCTTTAAGCGATCCTCCTGCCTCAGCCTCCCAAAGTGCTGGGATTACAGGTGTGAACCCCTGAGCCCAGTCTGGCTGCGTATTTTAGAAACTTCATCACACACTGAATAAAATCAAAGCTCTGCTCAGTCACACCTCGGGGGACATGACTCCACACATCTGCCATGGAATTCCACTAGCAAAGGAATTCCACACCCTGTCAACCGCAGATCCCTTCCGGGGATTCCACTGTCTCCGGAGGCTCCATGATCCTTCCTGTCAACATCTCATCAGCCTTACTTTCTGGGCCGTAATGAGGGTGGGGGTTTCTTATCTATAAAGGTTGTGGATGTCATGGAATTTTCTGGCTTTTATATTTGGAAAATACTCTTTTAAATTACTCATGCCCTCTACATCCGAGATCCCAAGCCAGCCCCAGGGTTTTCCCACTTGTTGAGATCAGTCTACTGAACCACTGCAGCAGCTTCCTGCGTGTATTAGGTAAGCTTTTTGGCTGCAGGTAACAAAAGCCTGCCTTTAAGATCAGCTTATGCAACAAATATTCGTTATCTCGTGTCTCAAGACATCTGTGGGTGGCAGTCCCGGGATTCCTTCAAGTGCTCAACCACAGCCTTCAGGACTTGCCTCCTGCCACCCTTCTACGCAGACATGTTCCATGCGTCAGCTTTTTGACCTTACGCGTGTGCCTCATGGTCTCAACGTGGCCGCCACAGCTCCAACCGTCACGGCCGCATATTGTAGGAAGGAGAAAAGACTTTCTCTCTAGTTTCTATCAGCAGAGAGAAACGTTCCAAACACTCCCCACCACGTGGGGACATGGTGACGGACTGGCAGTAAACAGTGCCCAACACACTGGCTCTCTGGACTCCCTGCCTCCGACACTGCTGCTGCGCACGGGGGTCTCCTCGAGGCAGCCAGGACGCACTTCGTGAAAACGCACACCCGCCCACATTTTGCTTAGAACCTCCCCGTCGCCACCTCCCTCGTCACGGGGAACCGGCAGGTGCCCAGGACTAAGAGGACTGGACTCCGGCGCGGCTCTCGCGCCCTTCTTGCTGCGCCCCCGCAGAGCCACCCTCCTCCCAGCCTCGGCCTCCCCGTCTGGCAAACGGGGAGGTAAGATAAGAGCTGCTTTCAAGGGTCGCCGAGGACTACTTAGAAACAGCAGCAGCGAATGCTGGCGGAGCGCTCGGCGCCAAGCCCGCTTCTAAATTCCCTAGCTCTATCAACCGCGGTAATCCGCCCAACGCTCCGCGGCCCCGGCCCCGGCCGAGCCACCGGCTCACGCGCCCAGGCGGGCAAGAGGCGCAGGCGCCGCGGAGTCCCGCCCGGGCCCGGCCGTGACGTCCGGGACGGGGCGGGGCCTCTCCGGGCGTGTGGGCGCGGGCCGCACTACGACTCCCAGCGGGCTCCGCGACACGCCGGCCTACAACAACCAGCATGCCCCGCGCCGTCCCGCTTAACTTCCTCCCGCGTCACGCTCTGCACGGGAATTCCCTTATTGTCAGATTTGCTTGCAAGAATTTCCTACGTGAGTCAAGGAATCGAGGCGAGTACACACTCATGAGCATCATGGATAACAGGCTTGTGTTTCAGTCCTCATTCCACCTGTTAGCCCTGAGTCTGAGTTTCTCGTCTCCAAAACGGGGATATTCCTAGGAGTTGCTAGGAATAAACGCTGGAAATAACAGCTTGATCAGTATCAGCTCTTCGCCTGGTGCGGTGGCTCACGCCTGTCACCCCAGCACTCTGGGGGCGGAGAAGAGAGGGCTGCTTGAGCCCCGAGGTTCGAGACCAGCCTGGGCAACTTGGCGAGACCTCGTCTCTACAATAAATCCAAAAATTAGCCGGGCGTGGTGGCATGTGCCTGTGGTTCCAGCTCCTTGGAAGGCTAAAGCAGAAGGATCGCCTGAGGCCAGAAGGTGGAGGCCGTGGTGGCCGTGAGCGTGCCACTACACTCCAGCCTGGGCGACACAGTGAGTCTCCAACTCAAAAAAAAAAAAAAAATTCAGTTCTAGTGTCCCATCCAAGAATTTTATTAAAGCATTTTGTCTCCATAGCAACCCTCTGAAGGCGACACTAAGCAATCCCCCTTTTTGAGGGGAAAACTGGTAGCAGGAGAGGTTCAAGTCTCTTACCTGAAGTCACAAAGCCAAGTGAGCAATGAAAAGACTTGAACCCAGAAAACCTCACTTCAGGGGTGCGTCCACCTTAGAAGCCCAAACTCTTCCACTCACTACTGACACTTTACAGTGACTCCAAATCTGGGATCAATATTTTCTGTGCTCCCCAAAGTAAACATGTATCCTGGGATACACGAAATAATGTCAAGTGCTTCCCATGTGGTCAGTGCTGGAAGGAGGAACATCTGGCACTTTGAGAGTAAAGGATAGCCGAATTTGACCAGGCTGGGGAAATCAGGGAAGGCTTCCCTGACGGGGTGATGCTGGATCTGACCACTGAAGAGCAGGAACGCAGGCAAAGGCCCTGAGGAGAGGGAGGGCGTGTTGTGTTCCGGGGCCTTGAAAAGGACCAGTGTAGCAGCAGAGGTTCAGCCAGTGTCCCAGGTGCAGGCTGTGCAAATGCAGAGTTGGGGCCCGAGTGAAAGCCTCCTTGAACTGGATGCCCCGGACACCTCACTGGTCCCATCCTAGTCCCAGCCCCGGGTGCAGGGCCTTGTGCGTAGCGTGCCCATCCATCCTGGTGTGTCCTGGACAGTCCTGGCTTCCACTTGCTGTCCTGATGAGGTCCCCTTTTAAACTGACGAGTGGGCTCATTGGGTGATAATCCACGGTCACTCAACTTGTAGAGTTCATATTTTATCCAGAGGGAATGACCCACTGAGGGCTTTGGCTGGAGGTTGTTTTGAGCAGAGTCTGGCTGCCGTATGGAGAATGGAAATGGGGGCTGCTGGCGTCCTTCAGGTGGAAGACAAGGGCACCTGGCCCTGAGTAGCGCCCTGAAGAGGTGCAGAGTAGACACAGCTGTCAGACAAATGTGATGAACTGGATGCCCTAGGTGACAACTTCGGGCTTCCCGGTCCCCTTCTGTTGAGTCCCAGTCCTTCTGCCAGCATTTTGCTGTGTCACCTTAAGCCAGTCCCTTCACCTCTCTCAGCCTCAGTTTCCACATGTAACGGCTTCTCAGACCAACCATGGCAAAGGAGGAGCTGCTTCTTGGAGGTATCACTTACCTGCAAGTATATTTCCCCGGGCCGTTGCACAGGCCGTTCCCTCTACTCCCTCCTCGTTAGGGTCTCCGTGGAAACAGGATCCCCTTAGGAGGCCCTTCCAGGCCCCCCCGCGCCCTTTCCCCGGTTTACTCTCTACCTTATCATAGTCCGAGTTTCCTGTTCAGCTGTCTACTTGACTCTGGCCTGCTTCCGGCCAGAACGAAGCCCGAGAGCAGGGCCTTGCGCCTTCGGGAAGGACCCTCCGTCCCTAGCGCCCGGCCCAGTCCGGCACGCGCCGGGTGCTCCGCGGACG
>NW_007240755.1:25573-35118 GCF_000164805.1 Carlito syrichta
CTGGGGATGGCAGTCGGGAGGGGACCGCGGAGAAGCCCCTCTGGCCGGGCGGAGGAGGAGGCGGGATCCCGAGGGGTGACCGAGAGGCTCCCCGCTGGCCAAGTCGGCTCCGGCTGTAGCTGTGGGGATGGGGTTAAGCCGAGGAAATGGCTGTGCTGGTCAGGAAGGAGGAGCCTTGGGGGGTTCCCTTGGGGGGAATGAAGGGGGCCTCCGCTGGGGGAGCGAGGGGGAAGGGTCAGATGCCAGAGGGACGAGTGGGCCGGCGGTGAGGTGACCCCATCGCTGCAGGCCCCTGATCGAGGAGGTGGACGAGGCCTCCACGTGAGGCTTCAGGAGGCCAGGGCCTCCGGTATCTGAGAGGAACGAGGTGAATCGGGAGTCCTGGGGGGCTCAGCTGAGGGGAGCCCAGAAACGGGTGAGAGTGGGGAAAGGTCGGATTTGAGAGATGTTTCCTTTTGAAGGAGAGTCTAGTGTTGGACGAGGGAGCAAACCCTGGATTGGCTCTTGCATAGACTGTTACTCTCATTCGAGCCTTGGGATCCTTGGGACAGATACGTGGGTTCAGCTCGAAGTTTCCCATTGGCTGGATGGGAGTGGGCACTCTTGGGTGAGGCTGCACCTTTGGGTGCCTGGCAGTGAAGTCAGCCAAGGAGGTTCTCACAGGCGGGGTGAGGACAGGTTGCCTCCCATGGAGGAAGCAGACGGGGGGTCATGTTCCCCACTGTGTGCCTGCGGGAACTCCTGCGTGGGCACTACATTTGCTCCGATTGTTAAGGCTATAGCAACAGCAGTGCTGGGAGAGGCTGGTGGTCTAGGGAAAATCCGAGGGCACCCATCTTCTGGGGTGCTGCTCCTCTGGCATCCAGAGAGCTTGCCTGCTCGCTAGGGTGGGGGTAAAGGAATGGGTCAGGGCTCTGATGGGAGGTCTCCACTCAAGTGGTGGCTTTTCTGGGAACCTAGAGGGGCCATGCATCCTTGGACGAGGCTTTGGTGTCAACAGGAACTGTGCTGAGTCAGTCGTTTGCCAAGACACTGCCACAGGCACTCGCAGAAGGGAGAGGCTTAGGCATACTGCTGGGGACGCTTCTACCCAGACACACCCCTGCCAGGTGGCCATGAACTGGGGGTGCAGTGTGGCTGCATGGGTAGTCTTCCAGCTCACCCTGCTTGCAGGCACTTGAGATTGACTCCTACAATCCGTTCTAACAGCTACTTGATTCTACCTTCTTGAGATCCTGCCAGTGGAAGAGTGCTTCGCAAGTGCCCCAGTGGGCAGATGAGACTCGCCAGCTGTGGGCTAGTGGAGCACAGAGCACTCGCAAGTCTTAGATGATGCAGAACAGGCGTTGGGTTGCCCTAAAATGGGCTTCCCCAAGCTCTTCTTTTATTCAGCACATGTTACTGAAGGCCAGCTGTGTCCCATTGTGAACAGCAAGCAAGATGGACGTGGCCTCTGGCCTTGGGGAGCTTCCATTCAAGTCGGGGAGAAGGCCATTGTAGGAGTAGATAGCTAAGATGCTTTTGGGTGGCAGTAGGTGCTCCTAAGGAAGTTGTGTGGTGTGACTGAGTGTCAGAGAAGCAGGAGAGAGGGTCAGACTGAGTGCAAAGGCCCTGTGGTGGGCTCGAGCTTGGCGTGTTGAAAGAATTAAATAACAAGCCTGTGTGCAAGGGAGCTTGTGAAGGAGGTGAAGAGCTTGTGAAGGGGTGGGGAAGCCATCGAACAGGTATCTGGTATGAGGTAGGCATTCAGTGAATGTTGCTGGATGAATTAATGTCTTAAAAGGGGGGGAGGGTGACAAGACCTCCCCTGTGTCCCTAGGCAGTGGAAGGAGTGCACGTAGCAGTAAGAAGACCTTAAGTGGGGTAAAGCCAGCGGACAGGCTCCAGCTTTCTGACCCAGAGGAGGCTCAGGTGTGGCGAGGGGCCCTGAGACCTTCTTCAGGCAGGTCTAGCAAGAGCTCTGGGTTAACCTGTGCCTCCAGTTGCTGGGAAACAGCTGTGCAGCCTCTGGGTTCGTATAAGTCCTGAGCGGAGCTCTTTATGGTCACTGCCTTCAGCATTTGGCCACAACGCTTTCCTACCTCCCAAGGTTCTACAGTGAGAAGCTCCCCACAGTCCCTCGGGATGCCCGTGCTATGACAGGTGACTTCCTCCTGCGTTGGCCAGGATCGCAGGACATCAGACAGTGGCCCTTGGCTGCCGGGTCCTTCCTCTCACCCAGCACCCCACAGGCTTCCCTGACAGCTAACCAGCAACCAGGTGCCATAGGGGTGCGCCCTGGCTGGGCATGAGTTTAGATTTGCTCACACCAGAGTGGCCTCACACACATTCAGCATATGGAAGTGTAACCACGTGGGCAGTGACGTTAAGGAATCTTCCAGACATGGGGGTGTTCGCAGAGACAGTTGGAGACAGGGATGAGCGCCCCAGGCCATAGTTGACCTCGGTTCCCTTGTCTCCCTGGTGGGCATCTTGTGCCACCATAGTTAGGTACCTTTTGTATAACATGAGCCCTGCACTCTAGCGATGAACTTCAGGTTGTCCCAGCAGAGGAGCTGGCACCCTGCTCCCGGGCCAGAGGGGCGAGGCGCATGCTGGGCCGTCACACTGTTACTCTCTCTCACAGGGTTACCCCCTCCACATTCCTTTAAAACCACTCTGCTCCTCCATCACATTCTCTTCTCTCCATGTCTTTCTCTGTTTCCTCCCCCCCCACCTGAATTTATAGCTCCACAGTAACTTGGGGAAAAGTGGAATCCAAAATAGCTAGTCAGGAGTCCCCTTTAATCCTCAAGGGCTGCAGTGAAGACCAGAGCAGCGGTTTGCTGGAGGAAGTATTCGAGTGCTCTGATTTTTATATTATGTGTAGAGCTCTGGAGTCAAGTCACATGCCTTGACTTACCTGTTACACCATCTCCTCTAACATTCCACAGCCCAGCGAACTAACCGGGTCCCGGGCCAGCCCATGGTGCTGCTGAGGGAATGGGTAAGGCTCAGGGGCCCCAGGAGTTTGACCCCAGCTCCCTCCCACCTGCTCCTGCGTCTTGGGTAGGAGATGAGAGAGGCTCGGGTCTTGGTGGATGCCCTTCCCACGCCTCAGAGGGTCGAATCATGGTGAGCAGGGGACTCTCATGAGCAGTGTCTGCTGCCGCCAAATCGGGAGCCCTTACAGCCTCTCTGGCCACTGCCCGTCTCCTCCAGCGTAACCGCTGTCTTGCAAGAGTGAGGGTCACCCGCAGACATTCTTGCCTGCACCATGTCCTGATTGACTCACGCTCCGGGGCTCAAAGCCCCTCATGGCCCGCACAGAGCAGGTCCTTGCCTCCACACCAGTCCCAGGGTTCTGCTGAGGCGGCACGTCCAGGGTCTGCTGTGTGCTGTATGCTGTGTGACTGCAGTAGGCATTCCTTGTGGCAGCCCTTGGTGGAGGGGACGGAATAGCCTAGAGGAGTGACAAGCCTGGGGCAGAATCGGGACAGTGCTCTTGGCCATGTTGTCAGCCTCATCCCCACTGCCTGCTCTGAGCCAGGCGTCCGAAGCACCTCTGGCCATCAACATGTCTGTGGACATTTCTGCCTCAGCTGCCTAGTTCGCTCAGAGGTATATAGCAGTGACTTTCAAGTGGGAGTCTTCCCTCATCCTCACACCCACCCTGTCACAAATCCACTAGGTGTAACCCCCCACGTAAATGCCACATCCTCTCCTCTGTCTCCACCGTTGGCATCCTAGTCTAACCAGAACTGTCTTTCGTTTGCTTGGAGGACCGAAAAAGTCTCTTGCCTACTGTCTTTTTTCCTTTTCCAGTCCATCAGACCATCTTCCTTTTTTTTTTTTTTTTTTTAAAGTTGGAGTCTCACTTTTTTTTTTTTTTTTTTTTTTTTTGAGTTGGAGTCTCACTCTGTCACCCAGACTGGAGTGCAATGGCCGCTCTTGGCCACCGCAGCCTCAACCTGCTGGACTCCGGCGATCCTTCCGCCTCAGCCTTCCAAGTAGCCGGAATTACAGGCATGCACTACCATGCCTGGCTGATTTTTTTGATTTATTGTAGAGATGAGGTCGCTGCCCAGGCGGGTCTTGAACCCGCGGGCACAGGCAATCCACTCACCTCAGCCTCCCAAAGGCACGGGTGGAGTCTCAATCTTTGTCACCCAGGCTAGAGTGCAGAGGCACGCTTATGGCCACCATAGCCTCTAACTGCTGGGCTCAGGCGATCCTTCTACCTCAGTCTTCCAAGGAGCTGGAACTAGAGATGCATGTCACCACACCCGGCTGGTTTTTGTGATTTATTGTTGCCCAGACTGGTCTCGAACCCCTGGGCTCAGGCGGTCCTCTCGCCTCAGCTTCCCAAAGTGGTGGGATTACAGGTTGAACCACCGTACCCGATTGCCATCTTCTCTTTGAGTCAGGGTCTCCCTCTGTCACCCAGGCTGGAGTGCAGTGGCACAGTCACTGCTTACCACAGCCTGAACCTCCTGAGTTCAGGCAATCCTTCTGCCTCAGCCTCCTGAATAGCTGGGATTACAGATGCGCACCACCATGCCCAGCTAATTTTCAAATTTTTTTTGTAGAGACGAGGTCTCGCTATGTTGCTCAGGCTGGTCTTGAACTCCTAGGCTCCAGCGATCCTCCTGCCTCGGCCTCCCAAAGTACTGGGATTACAGGCAGGAACCACCACACCTGGCCCATTTTCTGTACAGGAGAAAGAATGATCTTTTCTAGCCAGAACAGAAACTGCACTCCCCTTCAGAAAGCCTTTTCCACTTCTCTTCGAATAAAATTCACCTCTCTCCTGTGGCCCCCAAGGCCGTGCACCCCGTCATCGTGAGGTCCAAGCATACACCTATTCTTGCTCAGTCCCCAGATCTTCCTGGGCCTGCCAGCTTCTTGTTCTTCGGGCCACAGCTACCCAGAAAAGCCCCTCCAGTCAACAGTGTCAGTCACTGTCACAGCTTCCTGTTTTGTTCTCTTCCAAAGCACTCACCCTTACCTGGAGTTTTCTTAAACATGTTTTCTGTGCTTTTGCACCAGTGCAGGATTCTGTCTTGTTCTCTGCCATTATGTCCCTAGCACCCAGCGCAGTCCCTGACTTAAGAGTAGGCACTCAGTAAGTACTTGTTAAAGGTTGCAACACAATTAATCCAGGATCTCACTTTGATGTAGCAAGAGATACATATCTGAGGCATATGAAGTAGCAACATGTCTGATAGGGCAGAAGAGCAGCTGTCCAGCCTTTCCTATAGGGCCGCTGTTGTCCTTATTAGTCGATACTTACAGAGGCACTTGGTCATAGGATCAACGGTATCCTTCCTCCCCCGGCTGCCCTGACTTGACGCACCCTTGGCCTTGTCCACTGACCCTAACAGCAGAGAACACAGGGTCTAGCATTCTGTCACCAGTTGAAATGACAGTTGCCTCTATATCTTCCCCTAGAGCAGTGGGTCTCGGAAGAATGAACCTCAGAATCACCAGGAGGGCTTGCCCGATTGCTGGGCCCACCCTGGGAGTTTCAGTTTTAGGAGTTCTGGGGTGGGGCCTGAGAATTTCCATTTCTGGCAGGCTCCCAGTTGAGGTCTGGATGGCAGGTCTGGGGCTGTACTGGGAGAACCATGAGAGAACAGCTCTGCTCCTGGGCAGGCTAACTAGGCAGCCAGGCCACACTTGGCTGGTAGCTCAAGAATTCAAGTTACCTGCCCATGACTTTGTCAGGGACATGGAATCCCAGTGCATCACCGTCCAGACCTCTGGCTTCCTTCCTCAGTTCTCAGTCTCCCTGCACGGGCAGCACACCAGCTTTGGCAGCAGCATTCTTTTCAGAAGAAACCTGTGAAGCACTTCCATTTCAAATCAAGACCCAGCCCAGGGCTTTCCAAGAGTCTCGGGCTGTGATAGCTGCTGCTTTGTGGCCCTGATTTCCCCCGAAGATCTTAGAGGACTTCAAATTCTCTTTAATAAGCCGGGCTCAGTGGCTCAGCCTGTAATCCTGCACCTTGGGAGGCTGAGGTGAGCGAATTGCCTGAGCCCCCGGGTTCCAGACCCGCCTGGGCAACTTGGCGAGACCTCATCTCTACAATAAATCAAAAACGAGCCAGGTGTGGTAGCGCGCACCTGTAGTTCCAGCTACTCAGAAGGCTGAGGCGGAAGGATCACCGGAGCCCAGCAGGTCAAGGCTGCGGTGGCCGAGCGGCCGCTACACTCCAGTCTGGGCAACAGAGTGAGACTCCAACTCAAAAAATGAAAATAAAAATCCCTTTAATAGTTGAGTATCTTTTGTGTTTTAGATTACTGTGTTAAATGTTTTACTGTGACGTGGTATCAGCCCATCAAATACTCATGCTTTTCCACCTGGTTGTCATATCTTCTTTGTAATGCCCTGCAGCTGCTGACTTTTCCATTTAAATTTAGCCCGGAGAATAACTGACTCTTGACACTGACACAGATCCAGGAAAAATCCTTCTGGAAAGAATAACCCTAAAGTACCAGGAACAGATATTTTCTTTTAAAAAGTCTTGGATTACTGTGATATCTTAGCACCTGGTGAAGTTATCTAAACATTTTCACAGTTCAGTTTTCCATAGTTGCAGTCCATTAACTCACACTTATCAGTAGCTGCAGATTTTCCTAGTGTACTCTCTAGCTGCTGTAAGCCTGCAGCTCCCTTGGTTTGGTAAGAGTACAAGAGTCCAGTTTTTATATCCTCCATATTGTCACTTGATGCTATCTCTCCAGTGGCCTTTCAAGTGTCAGTTTCACAAAGAAATATTGGGAAGCCTAAAACCTGCATTGATGCAGTTGATTAAAGTGCCGTAGGAATGAAACATATGTTAAAGTATTCTTGGCTTTTCTGATCTGTTATGCTTCTGTTCTTTGGCATATGTGGATTTAATTTTTTAATCACTTACATGTTTTGTTTAAATTAACATGTCATGGTTTTAAACTTATGCGGTCCATTTGGTAGGATGAGGTCCTAACTTGTGACTGGTCAGTCCATAAGTCTCCCGGATCTCTGAATTCCAACAATACTTGGATTTATGTCCCTGGAGCAGCCGTGAAGTGCTAGACTGGGATCTGGCTAGACCATTTGGAATCAAATGCTCTTTTGCATTGTAGAAAATGTTGTGTTAACTTTGTAAATGGTTTGGAATATTAGTAACATGTTTTCATACACATTGTATAAAGCAAAGTTCATTTGATTGTGAAGAGTCCTTTCTTTCATTTGTGTAGTTTGGGTAAGTAACCAGTTTTTCCTTATTCAGAAAAAGTGTAAGTTTCCTTAAGATCCTCAGTCATTAAAAATAAAACTAGTCAGCCGGGCTCGGTGGCTCAGCCTGTAATCCCGTGCCTTTGGGAGGCTGAGGTGAGTGGATTGCCTGAGCCTGCGGGTTCGAGACCCGCCTGGGCAACTTGGCGAGACCTCATCTCTACAATAAATCAAAAAATAAACCGGGATGGTAGCACACGCCTATAGTTCCAGCTACTTGGAAGGCTGAGGCGGAAGGATCGCTGGAGCCCAGCAGGTTGAGGCTGTGATGGCCGGGAGCGGCCACTGCACTCCAGTATGAGCAACAGAGTGAGACTCCAACTCAAAAAATAAAAATAAATAAATAAATAAAACTAGTCACCAAATTTCACTTATCTCAAACCAGAAAACCTTAGGCATGTCAATTATATGGTATCCATGTCCAGTATTGTAACCTCAGGAGACACTGTTGGAGTTTACAATAGTAGAGGAAGGAGCTATGGCTGGTTCTTCAACCAGGAAGCATTGCTGAGTATGCCAGCCAGCACACCAGGGCCTGGGGGGCAGAGCTGAGTGAGTCACAGGTCTGACTTGAGGGACTCCGAGAGTGAGTCAGACAACAGATAGCCCGGACCTGTGTGGAGGTGAAGGTGCCTGTGAGGGAGGGGCTCTGGGACTGCCCAGCCTGCCACCAAGATGGCTCGTTTTTAAGAGCTTTAAAATCCACATAAGCCCCTTTGATGATCCTTATAATATTCCACTCCCTCTTAGTAGTGCTGTGTTTCCCTTTTGTATTTTCTGAAATAAACACCAGAGTTTTGTGTTATTGTTGTGATATTGAGGTTGGTCCATTCTGAGACCCTCTCCCTGGCTGGCACAGGCCGCCCTGGGCGCTGGAGACCCAGCAGTACCCCCAGCAGGCCAGACTTTTCCCGTGGAGCCTGTGTTCAGAGGCTCCCAGCACTTGGGGAGACTGAGGCAAGAGGTTTGCCAGAGCCTGCATGTTCGAGACCAGCCTGGGCAATATGTCGAGACCTTGTCTCTACTAAATCAAAAAATTAGCTGGGTGTGGTGGCACACCCCTATAGATCCAGCTACTTGGAAGGCTGAGGCGGAAGGATCGCCTGAGCCCAGCAGGTCGAGGCTGAAGTAGCCGAGAGCAGCGTGCCACTACACTACAACCTAGGCTACAGAGTGAGACTGACTAAAAAAATTAATTAATTAATTAACTAGATAGATAACTAGGCAGCAGACAGCCCGGGAAGTGGGAAGGGACAGATGCAAATGTCGTGTGGCCGCAGGCGTTGTGAAGAGAAAGCAGATGGAGGACACCAGGCAGACCTTCACAGCTTTGGGGCAGAGAACCCAGGGAGAGGGAACTGACAGTGCAAAGGCAGGAAGGAGGGTCCCCATGGGAGATTCCAAGAAGGACTGCTATGGCTGAAGAGGGCCGGGAGCGTGGCCGGAAGTGATATTGGCGGGACCGGGGCTCCCTGTGGGCGGGGGAGGAGTTCATATTCTAGTCGTGGTGGAAGACTAAGGTGGACTTCTAGTGAGGGAGTGATGGCACCTAGTTTACATTTGTTTTATTTTTAGAAACAAGGTCTCAGGTCGGGCGTTGTGGCTCAAGTCTGTAATCCCAGCACTTTGGGAGGCCGAGGCAAGAGGATTTCCTGAGCCCAGGGGTTCAAGAGCAGCCTGGACAACTTGGTGAGACCGCGTCTCTACAATAAATCAAAAAATTAGCTGGACGTGGTAGTGTATGCCTGTAGTTCCAGCTACTTGGGAGGCTGAGGTGGGAGGATCGCCTAAGCCCAGCAGGTGGAGGCTGCGGTGACTGTGAGTGTGCCACTGCGCTCCAGCTTGGCGGACAGAGTGAGACTCCAACTCAAAAAACAAAACAAAACAAGGTCTCACTCTGTCTCCCAGGCTAGAGCACAGTGTTCCCAGCTTACTGTAACCTTGACCTCCTGTGCTCAGGCAAGCCTCCCACCTTAGCCTCCTGAGTAGTTAGGACTGTAGACTCACACTGCCACACCTGGATAATTTTTTATTTTTTGGTAGAGATGAGGTCTCTCTGTGTAGCCAGGCTAGTCTTGAACTCAAAGGGATCCTCCTGCCTCAGCCTTCAAAAGTGCTGGAACTATAGGTGTGGGCCACTGCACCTGTCCTTACTTAGTTTACCTTTAAATGGATCATTGTATGGCTGGGCACTGTGGCTCACACCTGTAATCCCAGCACTTGGGGAGACTGAGGCAAGAGGTTTGCCAGAGCCTGCATGTTCGAGACCAGCCTGGGCAACATGTCG
>NW_007240755.1:35199-37949 GCF_000164805.1 Carlito syrichta
GAGCCCAGCAGGTCGAGGCTGAAGTAGCCGAGAGCAGCGTGCCACTACACTACAACCTAGGCTACAGAGTGAGACTGACTAAAAAAATTAATTAATTAATTAGCTAGATAGATTAGATAGATAGGATCATTGTGGAACCATGAGGGTGAAGAAGCCAATCAGGAAGCTAAGATGGCATGGATGACAGTGATCACAGTGGAGACGAAATGACCAGATTTGGGGTAGATTTGGAAGTGGGCTGGACGTGGGGGTAAGGGAAAGATTTCTTACCGTGACTCCAAAATTTTTTACCAGAGCTATATTCGAGCATGCACCAAGCTTGAGGAGTGGGGAAGTTCTGTTTTTTGAGGAGGAGTGCAGAAGGAGTGCTGTTGTGGATGTGGTGTAAGTGGGAGAGGCCAGCTAGGCATCTACATGCAAATGTCTAGAAGGTAGTTAACTGGAAATGTAATTAGAGAGTCTCAGCTCACTGGGAACCTGGGTCCAGGTCGGTCACGTGGGCGACTGGAGCAGACAGAAGACCTTGAAGGCGACTGTGCTGAGGCCTGCAGCCAGGATAAAGGTGCGGGTGGGAGACTGAGTGGGAGGGGAAGAGAGCCTGAGTGCTGTCCAGAGCTCCAGTGACTCCGGTGGGGCTGGGGGCGACTGGGGTTTGGCCGTGGGATTTGCAGGGTGCTGCTCGGCACCCCTGACACAGGGAGTCAGGGCGAACGAGGTGACGTCACAGGCAAGGAGTCTAGAGCCCTTCGGGGTCTTTGTTGTTAAGGAACCAAAGAAATGAGGCAGCCGCTGGCAGGGTCTGTGGGTCGAGTAAGGCCGGCTTCTGTCTTTGCGATGACTGGTGCCATGTACTGGCAGAGTGACAGGGTGGTGGCCTGTGATATGCCAGGTGTGCTTCGAGGGCCTAGCCTGTTTCTTCTCCCTTGCCCCCTGGGGAGGCAGGAGTTATGGCAGCTCTGCTCTGCTCGTGCTCACGGCTGGATTCTAGAAAGACAAGGAGCCAGGGCCAGGGAGTCCACTCTGATACTGGTTTGTGGGAAGTGACGTAGCCTCCCATCTGACTTGCCTCTAAAATAACGGTAGACACACTGCAGGCTCTTTGGTGGGAGTGTGCACATGCTGGGTTGTGTAGGTCAACCTGGTGCTTTTTTTTTTTTTCCTTAATAAAAGGAGTTTGCAGGCTTTTTTGTCCTTTTCTGCTCAATTTTTGATTTTTCAACAAATGTTTATATGAAGCTTACGGTGTACAGGGCAGTTTTTTGGTTTTTTTCCCGAAACCACCACCCACAGTCATGCAAGTGCCTGTGGCTACTGTGTCAATTACAGTCTTTCTTCCATTCTTTCTATGTCCGTTGCCCAGTCTTTAGGAAGTTGGACAGGAGTTCTGTCAGAATGTTTGCTCCTAGCAGGTGCTTCTGACCTGAATCACTGACAGGAGCCCCCTCACTGGCCTTGTTCCCTGCCCTGTCTTCTGTAGTTCTGGTTACCTTGCAGGTGCAGTCCAGTCATCCTGGTGCCATGGCCCCTGTCATCCCATCACCAGCGGATTTCAGAAGGGAGTAGAGTCTGTGAGTCCTCAGAGGTTAGGAAACACTGTCCTTGGGAAGGTTCTTCATCTCCCGTGTTTTGAGCCTGTTCTGTGTTATCAGCCTCATATGTGTAGGTCTTCCACACTGAGACAAGATTCTGTCGGGGGCCCTGTTTTTATTTTGTTTACAGGCCCTAGATGATCCAGTGAAGTGTTGGGTGCATGTTGGATAAGTACTACATTAAAGGAAGGTGTGTGTACGTGTATGTTGCTGATAATTTATATATAGGGGATTTGGACAAGCAGCTCAAAAACCTAGCAAGCTCTTTTTCACTGTAATCCTGAAGCGCATAGATTGTTTCCTTATAAATGTGAAGTGAGTTCAGTTGTACACACATTGAACATGCTGAGCTCCAGGATGGTACCTTACCAAGAACAGCAGAGCTCGGTATGCCAGCTAGCCAGCCAGGTGGCAGTCAGCCACTTCTACTTAAATATTAGGAAAGACTAAGTGGACCACTCCATAACTTTAAAAAATTTTAAATTCCTGATCTGGTCTCGAACCCCTGGACTCAAGCAATCCTCCCGCCTCAGCCTCACAGAGTGCTGGGATTATAGGCATGAGCCATCCACATCTGGGATTCAAACTTTGCTTTTAATCGATGTTAGAGTGAAAATTAAAGTTTATGGCTCAGAAAAATGAATTCAAAATTAACAGTTTACTTCAGGAGCTTTCTGTAGTATGTGGACTGAAATTCTTCAAGATTTATAGTACTTAACTGCTTGATGCCAGATTAACCCCACATATGCCAGCCTTTACTCACCCTTTGACAAAGCGTTTAAATGCAGAATGCTCCTCGAGCTCTGTGGCCCCTGAGCAGAATCTGGCCCACAGACATTTGGCCAGAGCAAGGGAGTGACTGCCTTCTTTGCTATAGGACATGTGTTCTCCAAGTCACGTCCCTTCTTCACACGCCCTGTTGGTTTAAGCCAGATATTAAAGGAATATGCAGAGCTTTGCCGCCTTCTGATTAATTTTCTTTTGTTCTTTGGAAAACATTATTTCATGAGATATATATTTATTGTCCTTAATACGTAATGTGTGTTGTAGTTGGTGGTGGCTCACACCTGTAATCCCAGCACTTTGGGAGGCCAAGGTAGGAGGATTGTTTGAGTCCAGGAGTCTGAGAGTTCCAACTCAAAAAAAAAAAAAAAAAAAAAA
>NW_007240755.1:37969-41095 GCF_000164805.1 Carlito syrichta
AATGAAATGAATTAGCAAATATTTTTAAATTTTTAAGTTTTAATTTTTTTTTTTTTTTTTTGAGTTGGGATCTCACTCTGTCACCCAGACTGGAGTGAAGTGGCAGGTTCACAGCTTATGGCAGCCTCGACCTCCTGGGCTCAAGTGATCTCCCTCAGCTTCCTGAGTAACTGGGACTACAGGCACGTACCACCTCATCTGGCTAACTTTTTGATCCTTTTGTAGAGATGAGGTCTTGTTGCTCAGGCTGGTCTCAAACTCCTTGGCTCAAGCCGCCCTCCTGCCTCGGCCTCCCAAAGTGCTGGGATTACAGGCATGAGCCACCTTACCCGGCTTAGTTTTAATTTCTAACTTGGCAAATATGAAAAGCTGTAGCAAGGCTCTTTGAGGTCTTCAGTAATTTTTAGGGGTCTTGAGACCAAAAAAGTTTGAAGACTTCTGTTTAAATGGTAGAAATGCATAGTTTTTTAAATGTTTATAGTTATTCTGGTAGTTATATGTATATTATTCCTAGACTGCCTGATAGATATTGGCCAATCCAAAATTTTTTATGTATTAAACTGTTTCTGATGCTAACTTCACAACTTGAATCAAAGTTGAACTGTGGGTAATGCCAATATTGCAGTAACAACAAAAAGCTGCTTTGCCCTCCGCCTGAGATAACTGGAATGGACCTTATTTGTTTGGTTCAGTTGTACGTGTGAGCTTTACATGCTTTGTTTTTAAGTAACTGAATATCTAGTTCAATAGCAATATCTGTTGGAAGTATAGAATTAATTACTAATATATCTTGCCTCACTTTCTCAAGTAAAAATTAAACTTGAGAAAAATATAACTTGAATTCACCATCTGTCTTGAAACTTACAGCAACAAGCTTATGATATCTGGATGTTAGAATTTCCTAATCAGATCAAATTGTTAGATGGAAAGGTAACATTTCAGCCATAAGGATGTTCCTTGCTACAGTTTACACAAGGAGTCTTACTAGAAATAATCCAGCTGGCATTTAAGTGCCTAGCACAGGAAAGTAACTTACATTTTATCTTGCCATAAGGAGCAACTCAAAACTGAGGGCCCATGTACGATTTCCATTCAGTAAGGCAGGGCTTAACCATGGAAGCTGTTGTGCTTTGCCATTGTTTGACCAACTGATCAAGTTTTAGTAACAGTGAAAACATAAACCATGTAGTTACTAAGGGAATACTGTTAAGTGAGATCCACACCCAGAGAATCCTTGATTCTTGTGGAGGTGAGGTGTTATATACCCGAAGCCCTAAAGAAGATGAGGCAGCATGACTTATGGATATCAGGGAAAACAGGAAGCACAAAGGTCCTGAGGTGGGCCCTTGTCTTGAGTGCAGTTGAAGTGTTCCCAATTATTTTGTTTTGTTCTTTCGTGCAAATAACATGGGGTTGTGGTAAAAGAAATTATGAAATATGGGGGGGATCACCCCCAATTCTTATACCCAGAGATAACAGCTGTTAGCATCTTGGTCTGTCTCCTTACCAACCTTGTTAAGCTTCTTAAGATGTCACTTAGCATCCCTATGAGTTTGCTAGAGGCTGCCATAACAAAACACCAGTAGACTGGGGGGCTGAAACAACAGAAGTGTGTTCCTCACAGCCCTGGGGTAAGTTCAAGATCAAGGTATCATCTGTTTCTTTCTTTCCGAGCTCCCCTCAACTGGTAGATGGTCACCTCCTTGTGTGTCCTCGCGTAGTCTCACTTCTTCACACATGTGTCCCTGGTATGTGTGTCCAGGTTTCCTCCTCTTTAAGGAAACCAACCGGGTTGGCTTAGGGCTGACTCGAAAAAGCTTCACTTTAACTTAATTACCCTTTTAAAGGCTATGTGCAGTCGCATTCTGAGGTGCTGGGGTTAGAACTTCACCTTATGAAGTTGGGGTACAACATTCAGCCCGTGACACCGTCTGTGAACAGGTACCTCCGTGTTCATCAGCCTTCCTGTCAGTATGAATCTGTGCCCTTAGTAGTCACTTTATTTATTTGTCTCTCTGTCTATCTATCTGTCTATCTGAATTGGAGTCTCACTCTGCCGTCCAGGCTGGAGTGCAGTGGCACGCTCCCGGCCACCGCAGCCTCGAACTGCTGGGCTCCGGCGATCCTTCCACCTCAACCTTCCAAGTAGCTGGAACTACAGGTGCGTGCTACCACGCCCAGCTAGTTTTTTGATTTATTGTAGAGACGCGGTCTTACCAAGTTGTCCAGGCTGGTCTCGAACTCCTGAGCTCAGGCAATCCTCTTGCCTTGGTCCCCCAAAGTGCTTGGATTATAGGCCTGAGCCACCATGCCCGGCCTGGTAGTTACATTATTAATGCAAGCTTTTAAATTAACCAGTAGTAAGCCGGGCTCGGTGGCTCAGCCTGTAATCCCTCACCTTTGGGAGGCTGAGGTGAGTGGATTGCCTGAGCCTGCGGGTTCAAGACCCGCCTGGGCAGCGAGACCTCATCTCTACAATAAATCCAAAAATCAGCCAGGCATGGTAGCGCATGCCTGTAAATCCGGCTACTCGGAAGCCTGAGGCGGAAGGATCGCCAGAGCCCAGCAGGTCGAGGCTGCGGTGGCCAGGAGCAGCCACTGCACTCCAGTCTGGGCAACAGAGTGAGACTCCAACTCAAAAAATTAATTAATTAATTAATTAACCAGTCGTAATGCCCAGGGACTTTTTTTTCCTGGCCAAATTAGGATTATTAAAGATTGAGATTGAACTCTTTCTTAACAAGAATAATCACGTTACCTGGCTTTCTGCCTCTCAGTTTTATGTTTGCTAGAGGAGACTTAATCCAGTATAGCTGAGTAATCCACTTGGCTGTCCTGTGGATGAATGATGCCAGTGTTTTCCAAGCAAGCAAGTCAAGTATGCTTGCAGGATTTTGCTGTTTCCTTTCAAGTACTATCTGGCTAGTGTTTAATATTTTCCTTCAGTCAACTGACTTTTTTTTTTTGAGTCAGAGTCTCACTCTGTCGCCCAGACTGGAGTGCAATGGCACGCTCCCGGCCACTGCAGCCTCGACCTGCTGGGCTCCGGCAGTCCTTCCGTCTCAACCTTCCAAGTAGCTGGAACTACAGGCGTGTGCTACCACGCCCAGCTAATTTTTGATTTAT
>NW_007240755.1:41463-43473 GCF_000164805.1 Carlito syrichta
TCGCTGGGAGCGGCCACTGCACTCCAGTCTGGGTGACGGAGTGAGACTCCAACTCAAAAAAAAAGTAAATTAGAGAGAAAGAAAGAGAAGATTCACCTCCCCAAGGTAGGGAAGGGAGCCAAAGCCAAGAAACACGGTAATAGCCATAGCTCAAAGAGCACATGGCCACACCCACGTCTAATAAGGCAATGGCTGTGGCAATGGCCTAGCAATAGCCACATTTATTTTAAAAGGAAACTTCTGCCATTAATTGTAAGTGGGAAATTAATATATTACTTGCCCTAATAAGTAAATTATTCTTTTTTTTTTTAGAGTCAGAGTCTCCCTCTGTCGCCTAGGCTGGAGTGCAGTGGCATGATCACAGCTCACTGCAACCTCAGCCTCCTGGCCTCAGTCTGTCCTTCCACCTCAGCCTCCCGAGTAGCTGAGACTGCAGGTGCACACCACCACATCCAGCTCATTTTTTGATTTTTTTGTAGAGACAAGATCTCACTACATTGCCCAGCCTAGGCTCAAACAATCCTCTTGCCTTGGCCTCCCAGAGTGCTGAGATTACAGGCATAAGCCACTACACCTGGCCTCTTAGTAAATCATTCTTACAGGTAAATGAATGACTGTGAAGCGTTCAGCCAGCAGCCACCTAAAACCATCTCATGTACATAACAGCTCTGTCCTTCCAGCTGCTCGAACCCACAACTGGGGCTGGAGCTGACATCTCCTCCTCCCCCACCTCACAGGCAACTGACAGCAAATCTTAATGACTCAGATTGCTAAAGCACCTAGAAGTATGCCACTCCTCACCCCTTGGCAGCCTCACCCTGGTCCAGGCCAGCATTATCTCTTGCAAGGTTGTTGCATACGCACTTGCTATCTTCACTCTGTTCCTCACACAGCAGTCAGAGGGGTCCTGTTAAAAGCAAGCCAGGGGCCATTGCCTTGCTGAGCTATAGTCTAGCCAAGTGCTCTTTGAGCTATGGCCAGGCTATGTTTTCCTAAGTCTTGGCCCCCTCCTCTACCTTGGGGAGGTGAATCTCCCCTCTTGCTCTTATTTACTTTTCAAATAAACTATATTTTCCAATCTAGAAAAAAATAAAAATAAAAGCAAGTCTGGGCCGGGCGTGGTAGCTTATGTCTGCAGTCCTAACACTTTGGGAGACCAAGGCAGGAAGTTTGCTTGAAGTAAGGAATTTGGCACCTGGGTAACACCTCTACACAAAAAATTAGCCAGGCATGATGGTGTGAGCCTATAGTCCCAGCTGCTTGGGAGGCTGAAGCAGGAGGATCCTTTCCGGAGTTCAAGGCTCTAGTGAGCTACTATTGCGCCACTGTACTCCAGCCTGGACAATAGAGCAGACTGTCTTTAAAAAAAGTTCGATCTCGTCACTCAGTGACAGCTCCCATCCTTGCCCTCTCCCTGCCCTCTCATCTTCCTCACTTGGTTTGCGCTAGATTGGCATCCTGGCTGTCCTTGGACACCAAACACAGCCCTACTTCAAGGCCTCTGCACTTGCTCTTCCCACTGCCTCGGAGCCCTCCCCTCAGCTTCTGCAGGTCTGGGGTCAGGACACCTCTTCGCAGTCAGGCTCTCCTTGATCTCTCTGTTTAAAATTGTAGCCCACCCAGCGCAATGGCTCACGCCTGACATCCCAGCACTTTGAGAGGCTGAGGCAGGAAAATGGCTTGAGCCCAGGAGTTCAAGACCAGCCTGGGCAACATATCGAGACCTCGTCCCAACCAAAAATAGAAAAATGAGCTGGACGTGATGGTGGCGCCTGTAATCCCAGCTACTTGGGAGGCTGGAAGGCAAGAGGATCACTTGAGCCCAGGAGTTTGAGGCTGCAGTGAGCTATGATTGCACCACAGCATTTCAGCCTGGGCAACAGAGTGAGACCCTGTCTCTAATGTGTATACATATATATATATATATATATATATATTTTTTTTTTTTTTTTTTTTTTTTTGAGTTGGAGTCTCACTCTGTGGCCCAGACTGGAGTGCAGTGGCCGCTCC
>NW_007240755.1:43530-49478 GCF_000164805.1 Carlito syrichta
TCCACTCACCTCAGCCTCCCAAAGTGCTGGGATTACAGGCTGAGCCACCGAACCCAGCTCATATGTTTTTATATATATATAATATGCATAATATGTAAATATATGTGATAAAGCACCATGATTTGTCATACCATGTAATTTGCACATTTTTTGTCCTGTGCCCCGTGCTAGAGTGTAGGCTCATGGGGGCAGGCATTTTTGTTTTGTTGACTGCTGGTTCTTCAGTCCCTAGAAAAGTTCCTGATGTATAACAGGTGCTGCGATATGTAACCCAACTGATTTGATAATGGCACACGTCCTGTGCTTTGGGAGATACTGCCGTATACTGAGAACACCTCCCACAGTCTCAGTGGTAAGTCCTATTGCCTCTGAGAGTCTGGCTAGTTGGGGGCTCAGCATTTAAGGCAAAGAGAGCTTGAGACTTGGCTGGGTCCTGAGTTTTTTCTGAAGAAGACAGTGCAAGCACCAGGGACATGGGAGAGGGAGGAGAGACAGGCAGGACTGATGGGGAGAGCAACCGGAGAGGAGAGGGCTGTGCCCAAGCACAGAAGGAGAGTGGCCTCCCTGCCTTCCCACAGCCCCGGCAGGCTCTGTCCTGGAGGATACCTAGAAACGGCGCTGGCTTCCACCTGAACTCCGGTACCCGGTTGCACACCTGTATGATGTGCCCCTGTGTTGCTTTCACAAGCTGCCCGCCAGGCTTGGGGATTTAGGGAACAGAGAACCAGCTGTCCTCTTTCAACTTCTTCAGAGGTTAAGAGGGAAACCTGGCTTAGATAGTTGAAAACCATATCCTTGGAGCTTCAGCTGACTTTTAGCTGGTTAAGAGAACACCGTTTGTGTTGGCTATCTCGTGTGACTGTCCCTCCGAGGATTGTCTGAGAATCGTCCCAGTGAATAAGCACACGCTTAGCTGCCTCTCTCCCAGCGCCCTGCTAGTACTTAACATTGATGGTTTTCATCTCACACTAGTCAACTCCAGCCCATCTACATTTAGACATGTGAGTCTTGTATGAGGTTTGCCAAGGGGAAGGGTGGGAGTCTTTCGAGTTTGGTCATCTAGCCCTGGTCCCTTCCCTTGTGCTCCTTCCCCCTGATGTGCAGGTCGATACTGATAGCTTTGTAAGTGGCAAGTCTGAGAAGTGACAATGTCTCGTGATTCTTTGCATGCCGGCATCTTATTCCCAGGGAGTGATAACGAGCAGTGTGCTCTAGGCTTGCAAGTTCCCCTGGAGTTGCTAGTATCTTGAATTTCTTTCCATTTATTTTAGGAGTAAAAGTCCCTCGCAATTTCCGACTGTTGGAAGAACTCGAAGAAGGCCAGAAAGGAGTAGGAGATGGCACAGTTAGCTGGGGTCTAGAAGATGACGAAGACATGACACTTACAAGATGGACAGGGATGATAATTGGGCCTCCAAGAGTAAGCGTCGAGCTACGGCTATAAATGTCAATGTCTTAAATTCACTGTGCCTCCTTTTAAAAAATATTAGCCTTATCACGGAAAAAGCACACCAATGGTATATTTTCTGAAATGTGGCTATTCTTTTTTGACCAGTTTCAGTTTATATATTTGAACTCCTCTGATGCTGTTTAATACCTCCACATGGTAAGCAAAAGCCTGTTTAGACTCAGTGTGTAAATGTGCGTGGCGATGTAGACAGGTGTGAGGTCGGTATACCCTCAGGTGTCGCTTAGTGCAAATGTTGGGCTCCTCCAATGATGACCAGGCTCCAGGTAGAGTGGTGTTCCTGAAGCCAGTCTCTGAGTGCACTTCGGAATCCTTCACGGCTATGGTTCCTTCACTGTCTCCTGGCTCTGCCACACTCCTGGGTCCTAATCCATTGGGCCGTTTGGAGGAGTTCCTGGCCAGCCTGTCAGCTCTGCTTTGTTCCACACACTGTTAGACCCTCAAGCTCTGAAAGGAAGGCCAAAGCAGTGAGGAGGGGAAGTGACCCCTTAGCGCTTCACCACTGGGGAGAGTTCTCAGTCTTTCTAACACCAGCCAGCCTTCTTGAGGACACACAGTAATCCCTCAAGAAATGTCACTTAATTCTCGCGAGCTCCTGTAGTTGGGTGCTCCTCCCATGTAATGCATTCCATTTACAGATGAAGAGACAGATTCAGGGGAGTGGGGTTGCTTGCACAAAGTCCCCCAGCTGATGACTCCCAAGCCAGGTCTGTCTGACCCCAGAGCCTGGGCTCTCAACCACTGGGCCGCCCCGTCTCCCTCTGTCTCCCTCAAAACCAGTTTTCATTTGTTACCCTTACAGAATGACCCAAAGTGTCAAGTAGTGTCTGGATGGAGGAGTCAAGAAATGGACTCCCATCACGTGACACACTCGCCGCCGACCAGCAGAGGGGCCTCGGCCCCTGGGAGCAGAACCTCTCTGTGTCTGCTTGTGCTTAGGGTGGCGGGTGGCGTTCATTGATTCTGACCGCACGTACCACATGATCTGCACTAGCACTGTGGGAGGAGAAAAACGCATCAGTGTGGCCTGGCTGGACCAGGGACCAGGGCATGCTCGCCACTGTTAGGACTCCGTCCAACATTCATCTCAGATGGTCATCAGCACTCAGGAATGGCTGGCTTTGCCATTTAATGCTGCTCCTTGAGTCATTTTGTGACCCTGTAGTTTTGTGGTTTGGGTTTTTTCTAATGTATGCATTTGATGTGTTTTTATCCATTTCTTTATCTTTTTTTCCTATGAAAACCAGAAATTTCACTGTCAAATACTAGGGAAAACCTAATCTAGAAATCCCATCCCTCCGTGGAGGTCATTTGCTTTGCTGCCTCTGAAAGTCCAGCACAAGCTGATGTCCCCCTCACTGCACAACTTCTCTCCTTGAGCATGGTTTAGGGTTCCTGAAGAGGAGAGCTCTTCTTCCCTCCTCCTCATCCCCAGGTTACCTGGAGATGACTCTGCCCAAGGCATTTGTGCAGTAGATTTGTTCACCAGCTTGTTATTCACAGGTTCTGACATATTGAGAGTCGAACCAGTGTGAAAAATGGTGACTGCAGCAAATTCCATTGAATCGTACACCTTAAAAAGACACAAAACAATTGTTTAATAAGTCTGTTGAAAATATTCTATTCCGGCGGGGTACAGTGGCTCATACATGTAATCCCAGCACTTTGGGAGGCAGAGGCGAGAGGATTGCCTGAGCCCAGGGGTTTGAGACTAGCCTGGGCAATTTGACAAGACCTTGTCTCTACAATGAATCAAAAAAATTAGTTGGGCGTGGTGGCACACACCTGTGGTTCCAGCTACTTGGCTGAGATGGAAGGATCGCCTGAGCCCAGCAGGTCGAGGCTGCAGTGGCTGTGAGCGTGCCACTGCACTCCAGCCTGAGCGACAGAGTGACACTCTGACTCAAAAAACAGAACAAAAAATTCTATTCCACCTAAAATATCGTAGGTTACCCTGAATTTCAGTTTATCTCCTTCCAAAGGGGACTAAGTTTTTGTTGTTGTTTTTGTAGAAACAGGGTCTTGCTGTGTTGCCTGAGTTGGTGTTGAACTCCTGAGCGCAAGCAATCCCCCTGTCTCGGCCTTCCAAAGTTTTTATAGGCATGAGCCACCATACCCAGCCCTAAAAAGAGCTAAGTTTTAATGAGCAGCTACAGGAGGCCAGGTGTTTTCCATGCATTTGTTTTTAGTAACAGCCTTATTGAGGCAGAATTCACTCTTTCCAGGTGTACGGTTCAGTGGCTTTTATCACATTAAGGGTTGTGCAGCCATCATCCACTTCAGCGTGTGCTCATCACCCAAAAAGAAGTCCCATGCCCATTGGTGGTCACTCGTCATTCTGCCTCCACCCTTGACAACCACTAATCCACTCTAGCTCAGTGGATTCGCCTCTTATGGGCAGCGTGTGGTCTTTTGTGACAGTCTTCCTGTGTGTAGCATAACTCTTGGCTTCATCCGTGTTGTAGCATCTGTCTGTATTTTCTTTTTTATGGCTGAATAGTATTTCACTGTATGGCTGTGCCACATTTTGTCTATCCATTCGTTGACTGACGGACCTCTGGGTTTGTTTCCATCTTTTGGCTGCTGTGAATAATGCTGCTAGCAACATCTGTGTAGAGGCATGTATGTGGACATCTGTTTTCGGTTCCTTTGGGTGTATGCCCAAGAGTGGGACTGCTGGGGTGTACAGGACCTCTGTGCTGAACAGCTGAGGAATTGCCAGACTACTTTCCAAGTGATTGCTCCATCTTGCACTCCCACTCACAGTGCATGAGGGTTCTGCTGTCTCCACATCCTTACCAGCACTTGTTATTGCCTGTCTTTCCTCCTGTAGTTGTGATTATACTGGTTCCTCAAGGTTCAAAACTAACTCATAAAAGGAACTCTAGGGCTGAGCACAGTGGCTCATGCCTATAATCCTAGCACTTTGGGAGGCTGAGATGAGAGGATTGCCTGAGCCCACAGGTTCAAGACCAGCCTGGACAACGTGGCAAGACCTCATGTCTACAGTAAATCTTTTGTTGTTTTTAATTAGCCGGGCATGGTGGCGTGCGCCTGCTGTAGTTCCAACTACTTGGAAGGCTGATGCAGAAGGATCACCTGAGCCCAACAGGCTGAGGCTGCCGTGGCTGTGAGCCACTGCCTTCCAGCCTGGACAAAAGAGTGAGATGCCAACTCAAAAATAAAAAATAAAGGAACTCTGCTTCCCGTGCTTCTGTGCCCAGTCGTTTATGCTTAGCTTACAAGATCCATGTTATACGCTGGAATAGCCACAGAATGACTGGAGCATCTCAACAGAGCACTTGAGTAATATAATCTCCCTGCTAGACTTTTGCTACTGTTTTACTCCAAAGAAAATCTTCCATCAAAATGTAGAAGGCATGTACCTTGTGATCCAGCGGTTCTGCTAGGAATTCACCCTCCGGTTTTTCTTGAAGTTATTGCCCGAAGGCAGTAGTAGCAAAGCACTGGAAACAACCTCATCATCTCTCAGTAGACCAGGCTATGCACTGTTGAGCTGTTGGAAAAGAGGAGGCAGGTTCACATTTGCTGAGATGCAGTGATCTCCATGGTGCTTATGTGAGAGAGGACCTCACAGAGCAGCACACAGAGCTGCTGCCTGTGGGGCAGGGGGTCGGAGAGAGGATGGGGTCAGACATGCACCTTACCTCCTGAGCTCAGAGCACCTCTGGGTGACAGTGGTGCCTTCTTCCCAAGGGAGCTGCCAGCTAGGGCTAGGGGAAGAAAGCTTAGTATTCACCAACACCTCTCTGAACTCTTGGAGTGTGTTTTTCATCAGGTGTGTGTGTGCGAGCTGTTTGAATGCCCCTTTTTTTTGTCTTAAAGAAAAGCAAGTCCTCTAAACCTAAAAACAAAGCTTCCTACCAGGTGCTTCTTGCACGATTCTGGCAAATGTCCAACCGTCTGCAGCCCTAGATGTGGAGTATTTCTGCTTTGGTCACAGACATGCCCACAGCAGTTAGGACATAGAGGAGGGCTACTAACTGACATGTTGGGCTGGGTCTTTCCTTTGTCCTGAGGCATTGTAGGATTACACAGCATCCCTGCCACTACTCACTAGGTGCCAGCAGCACCCCTACCTCCATTGTGTCAACCACAGATGTCTCCAGACCAGCGTGATGCCCCTTTCTCCGGCAGAGGGCGACCACCACGTCAGTGAGAAGCCCTGCTGCGCCCTGGGCTTCTCCAGGACAGTGTCTGTGTAGGTCAGGGCCTGGTGTGTGGATGCACATCCCCACCCACAGGTGCTGCCCTGCTTCACAGGAGCCAAACGTGGTTGCCGGTATATGGAGTGGGAGGAGCACGGTCCTTTCCCAAGTTGGCATGTGCTCCCACCACGTGAACATTGGCAAGCTGGTGTGTGGTGTGGTGTGATGGAAGCACACAAATATGAATGTACTTCTTTTTTTTTTTTTTTTTTTGAGTTGGAGTCTCACTCTGTCACCCATACTGGAATGCA
>NW_007240755.1:49796-61223 GCF_000164805.1 Carlito syrichta
CAAAAAAAAAAAACAAAAAATAAAACTTGGCCGGGCTCAGTAACTCAGCCTGTAATCCCAGCACTTTGGGAGGCCGAGGCAAGTGGATTACCTGAACCTGCAAGTTTGAGATCAGCCCGGGCAACTTGGCGAGACCTTGTCTCTACAACAAATCAAAAATTAGCTGGGATAGTAGCGCACACCTATAGTTCCGGCTACTTGGAAGGCAAAAGGATCTTCAGCTTCGGTTTTTTTCGCTTCTAGGATGGTAGCCATCTTTCTGTATCCATGCACATTGACCTGTCTCATTAAAAAGCTTCCAGTTATATGACATGATTCTTGTAGAAATGGTCAACAACATAGCATATGTGGGATGAGATAGTGACTTTGTTCCCATTAGCTCTTTGTGTCAGTCAGGAAAAGAGAAGTCATACTGAGTGTTTCTCCCCCACTCCCCCAGCTTTATTAACGGGGGTGTGAGTGTGAGTGTGTGTGTGTGTTTTGAGACAGGATCTCTCTATATTGCCCAGACTGATCTCAAACTCCTGGGAAATCCTCCAACCTCGGCCCCCCCCCAGTATCTGAGTACAGGTGCTGGCCACCATGCCCAGCTAATTTAAAACACATTTTTTTTTTAGATACTAGTGCTGTGTTGCTCAGGCTGGTCCCAAACTCCTGGCCTCAAGTGATCCTCCTTACCTCAGCCTCCCAAAGCACTGAAATTGCAAGGATGAGCCACCATGCCTAGCAAGGTATAATGGACAAATAAAAATTGCATATATCCAAGATACACAACATGATGATTTGATATATCTGTACATTGTATAAGGATTACCACAATCAGATTAACACCTTCATCACCACACACAGCTACCCTGTGTCCGTCTATTGGGAAGACACTTAAGATCTGCCCTTCTATCTATTTCAAGTCAACAATCTAGTACTGGCCAGGCTCGGTGGCTCAACCTGTAATCCCAGCACTTTGGGAGACTGAGGCGAGTGGATTGCCTGAGGCTGCCAGTTCGAGACCAGCCCATGCAACTTGGAGAGACCTTATCTCTACAATAAATAAAAAATAGCTGGGCATAGTAGTGCACATCTATAGTTCCAGCTACTTGGAACGCTAAGGCGGAAGAATCGCCGGAGCCCAGAAAGTCAACGCTGCGGTGGCTGTGAGCATGCATGCCACTGCACTCTAGCCTGGGCGAAAGAGTGAGACTCCAACTCAAAAAAAGAAAACAATCCAGTATTCAGAGCTGCAGTAACCATGCTGTACGTTAGAGTCCAGAAGGAATTCCCTTTGTAAGCTGAAGGTCTGTACCCTCTGGCCGCATCTCCCATCCCTACCCTACCTCTACCCCTGACAACCGCTGTTCCACCTTCTGCTTATATGAGTTCTGCTGTTAGATTTCACATGTTGAGATCATACAGTTTTGCCTGTCTGTATCTGGCTTGTGTCACTTAGCATAATGTCCTCCGGGCGCATCCATGTTGTCGTGAATGGCGAGGTTCCCTTCTTATTTATGGCTGACTCACATTCTGTGGTGTCTGTCTGTCTGTACCATCTTTTCTTTATCTGTCCATCCGGCGACAGACACTCAGGTTGCGTCCTGTCTTGGCTGCTGTGAGCGATACTGCGTGAGCATGGCAGTGCAGACACTGATTTCATCTCCTTTGGGTCTAGACCCAGCACCAAGCAACTGATGATTTAATATAGGAAGTCGGTCAGGTAGGCACGGGCTGAAGAAAGGCACCTGAGAACACAGACAGCGCTTCAGGAAGCGGGCGCCAGGTTCGGGAGGCGGGAAGAGGCCAGTGCTGGCAGAGCTTGACCCCCGGGCCAGCGGGCCCTCTGCCGCTAGTGCCCACAGGACGGGGGCAGGTGCCCAAAGACACTGGCCCAGAGCCAGCTCCCGCTGCCGAGCCCTGGGGCTTGTGCTGGGCGGAGCAAGTGCCACCGGGTCGTGGCTGATGTGATGGTCTCGTCCTCAGGTTGTAGCGCGTCCGGGTGGCACCAGCACTGAGAGGAATCGAGGGTGAATGTTGCCTGGAGACGGGTCCTGTGCCCATGCGAGGTGCTATGAGTGGGGGCAGTCTCCGTGACCCGTCCCAGTGCAGAGGGTGCCACAGGGCCTGGTCCAGAGGCTCCCGGTCCCCCTTCTCTGCTCCACTTTGGAGGCTGGGGCTGGGACACTGCATGACACTCTTCCCCTGTGTGCTAGCCTCCTGCTCAGCCCACCATCGGGGACCAGGAGAGCCTGCGCAGAAGGGTGAGTGAGAGGCAAGGGACTCGCCCCTCCCAGCGTGCTTGCTGGCCTGCCTGCACCCTTTGGTCGCAGCCCCAAGCATGAGTTCCAGCCTCCAGGAGTCACCAGCTCCTGCTCGTGCCTTCAGCCCCCAGCTGAAGTTGAGGTTACCTCTAGTTGGCTTAGGGCCCTTTTTGCCCTTCCAGTTGCTGATGCCAGTTCAGCCGGTTCCTTATACTAAATCCTGTGTTGTAGGCTGGACGTGGTGGCTCACGCCTGTCATCCCAGCACTTTGGAAGGGCGAGACAAGAGGACTGCTTGAGGCTGGGAATTCGAGACCAGCCTAGGCAACATGGCACGACCTTGTCTCTACAAATTATAAAATAAAATTTTTTAAATTTCATTATAAAACTTAGCGTGGTGTCTTTTTCCCGACTTATTCCCCGCCCCCCCCAGCATAGCTACGGTCCTTGGCTCAGCACGGGCCCACATTGTCGTGTGTGTAACTTGCGTGTGACTGCCTGAGGCTCGGACTGGGTAGCAGGTGACTCGTAACCCAGTGTTCCCTTTGGATATGTTTAGGTTTTGTCGTATTCTTTGCTTGTGTTTGTACCAATGGCTCAGTCCTTTTCTCATTTCTCATACATTTTTTAAGAGTAAGTGTTATTTGATAATACTTAGAGATGTACAGAAGAGTGGCAGAAGTCCTAAAAAAATCCCCATGCCTGGTGTCAGCATCTCATGTTACTGTGATATGTTCATCATGACCAGTGAGTCATTACTAATACTTTATTAACAACTAAAGGCCATACTTGACTCAGACATTCCTACTTTTCTCTTTAGGTCAGTTTTTGTTCCAGAGTCCTGCCTGCCAAGGTACCACATTCATTTGGGGTCATATCAGCCTCCTCGCAGTTATGACAGTTTCTCAGGTTTTTCTTGTTTTTCCTGCCTTTCACTGTTTTGAGGAGTATTGGTCGGGTAGTTCATAGAAAGCCTATCAGAATTTGTCTGGTGGGTTTTTTTTGCTGTGTTTTTTGTTGTTTTTTGAGTCCGAGTCTAGTCTTACTCTGTTGTCCAGGCTGGAGTGCAATGGCCACAACCTGCTGGGCTCAAGCATTCCTTGCCTCAGCCTCCCATGTAGCTGGGACTATAGGTACATGCCACCACACTCTGCTAATTTTTTCATTTATTATAGAGACGAGGTTTCACCAAGTTGCCCGGGCTGGTCTTGAATCCCAGGGTTCACGCAGTCCTCTCGCCTCTACTTCCCAAAGTTGCTGGGATTACAGGCATAAACCACAATACCCAGCTTTTCTGGTGTTTATAATAATTAGCCTGGGGCCGGTTATTGCATATATATGTGTGTGTTTCGTTTTGTTTAGTCCCAGGAAGAGTCTAAGCCCTGGGCGTGTGATGCTAGTGGACACCACGGCCTGTGTGTGTGCACACAGCTGCACCTGGAGTTGGGAGGTGGATGTCTGCTTTTCCAGGATGTCCATATGCTGTGACTCACTGTCTTTTGCAAGTGCTGTCCTGGTGTCTGTGCGTGCTCACATGCTTCAGCCTTTGGAAGGACCACAGTGTATCTGATTACATGAAGAGGCCGTGTCTAGTGAGTCCCTTGCAGGTGGGAACTGAAAGCGTTTACAGTTAGTTATTCTGTGATTGCAGACAGTGCTTCACATGCTTTCTTTTCTTTCTTTTTTTTTTTTTTTTGATTTATTGAAGAGATTGAGGTCTCACCAAGTTGCCCAGGCTGGTCTCGAACCCGTGGGCTCAGGCAGTCCTCTCACCTCTGCCTCCCAAAGTGCGGAATTGTAGGCGTGAGCCACCGCGTCCATGCTGCTTCACATTCTTATGCTCAAGTACAAGTCTATCTGTGGGCGATTCCTAGAAATGGACTTGCCGGTCTGCACACGCCTGTGATCCACTGCCAGATTGCCTCACCAAGCTCAAGCCATATCTACAGAGTGGAAAGTGTGCTTCATGATCAAATAATGACTCTTAGGAGCAGTGTTTCTTATACAGATAGAATGTTACAGGAGTTCTTCAGGCACATCACCTTTCTTCACTGAAACCTTTTATTTATTTTTATTTTTTTATTTTTTATTTTTTTTGAGTTGGAGTCTCACTCTATTGCCTAGACTGGAGTGCAGTGACCGCTCCCGGCCACCACAGCCTCGACCTGCTGGGCTTCGGCAATCCTTCTGCCTCAGCCCTCCAAGTAGCTGGAACTACAGGCATGCGCTACCATGCCTGGCAGATTTTTTGATTTATTGTAGATATGAGGTCTCGCTGCCCAGGCGGGTCTTGAACCCATGGGCTCAGGCAGTCCACTCACCTCAGCCTCCCAAAGGCGCGGAATTACAGGCTGAGCCACCCAGCCCGTCTTTACTGAAACCTTTTTAGCAGGTCCCTGGAGCACTCACGAGCAGAATCAGAAAATAAAACCAGAAACCCTCTTTTTGACAGCCCTTCAGGTGTGTCTGTGATCACTTGACTTGATCGCCTTCCTTTCGGTATTCAGTGAAGTTGCCAGTTGAACACCGTGGTCAAAAACTTGATAGTTACTTTTCTTTTTAAGAAACTGGTCATGACCTGCCTGGGCAACTTGGCGAGACCTCATCTCTACAATAAATTGAAAAAATCAGCCAGGCGTGGTAGCGCGCGCCTGTAGTTCCAGCTACTTGGAAGGCTGAGGCAGAAGGATCGCCAGAGCCCAGCAGGTCAAGGTTGCGGTGGCCAGGGGTGTGCCACTGCACTCCAGTCTGGGCAATAGAGTGAAACTCCAACTACAAAAAAAAATAGAAAAAGAAAAAGAAAGAAACTGGTCATAGCATGGATGTTTTAAAATTTGCCTTCATGGTGTCAACGGTAACATTAAGACTTCATCCATGTAATGGTCAGAATCTCACTACTAGGCCGCCTCCTTCTTAGCCACTTGACACTGTTATCAATAGAATGACCAGTGAGGCCTTGTCAGCCACAAAGCATGCTCAGGCGACCTTGCTGGTGCATCTGAGCTCTAGAATGTGTTACCAGAAATCTTAGAAGACTGTGATTTTGGTGATGACCATGAGCCCGTGCCCCCAGAAAAGACTCTTTCTGGGTAAGAAAATCTGCCTTTGAACTGTACATAAAACCACAGAGCATGATGCTAGCAGCCTGGTGATGAACTGGGGGCTTATTGGTCAGCAGGTGCTTATTGAGTACATAGTGAGTCCCTTGCAGGTGGCACTGAGAGGGAATTTTTCTTCTTTGAGGAAACACCTCAATTGCATGGAGGTGTTAGTTTTGTTAAAGTGACAAAAGCAACATTCATCCATTCGACAAACATTTGCATGCCCATTCTGTTGAGAGCCCTGCCTTCCTTGCTCTGTGTGGAGTGAGAAAGTCTGACACAGGGCTGGGCACAGTCTTTGGAGGGGGAGCAGCTGGTTTAAGAGCCCCAAGGGGGAGAGAACTCGGCCTGTTTGCAGAGGAGGTTGGGGTTCCGGGCATGGGGGAGAGAGGCAGTCAGGACTGGGGTCTGCATGGTTCGTCTGGGAGCTTGGGCTTCCTCGGGTCACCAGGAGTCATTGAGGGTGAAGCTGGCATGGACAGCCTCTGGTTTCAAAGGTCACCTGCTGTGTGGGAAGCAAGAGAGAACAACTTGGGGCCTTCAGAGAAGGTGACAGTGGGGGGGCTGGTGGAAGAGGGACCTCCTGACAGTGGGAAGGTAGGCCGGGGGAAGGGGGTGAGGCTGGCTGCTGGTTTTTGCTGGAACCTGCCAGGTGCCATCCACAGAGTGGAAGAGCAGCAGCAGGGGTTGGGGGCATCCAGACTGGGGTTCGGGTCTGCAAGAACAAGAAGGGTTCTGTGGGCCCATTATGCATGCTTTCTGAATCTTAAAATATGTTGTAGCTTTGGTTTTGTTTTGGGGGTTTTTTTTTAAGTTGGAATCTCACTCTGCCATCCAGGCTGGAGTGCAGTGCATGCTCACGGCCACCACAACCTGACCTGCTGGGCTCAGGTGATCTTTCCACCTCGACCTTCCAAGTTGCTGGAACTACAGGTGTGCGCCACCACACCCGGCAAATTTTTTTATTTTATTGTAGAGATGAGGTCTCAACAAGTTGCCCAGGCTGATCTCAAACCCCTAGGCTCAGGCAATCCTTTCACCTCAGCCTCCCAAAGTACTAGGATTATAGGTATGAGCCACCGCTCCTGACCTTATTATAGCTTTTTATCAGGATTGTTCAGACAATATTTTTTTTTTTTTTTTTTTTGAGTTGGAGTCTCACTCTGTCGCCCAGACTGCAGCCTCGACCTGCTGGGCTCCGGCGATCCTTCCATCTCAGCCTTCCGAGTAGCTGGAACTACAGGCACGCGCTACCACGCCCAGCTCATTTTTTGATTTATTGTAGAGATGAGGTCTCGCCAAGTTGCCCAGGCAGGTCTCGAACCTGCGGGCTCAGGCAATCCATTCACCTTGGCCTCCCAAAGTGCTGGGATTACAGGCTGAGCCACCAAGCCCAGCCCAGACAATATTTTTCAAGAGTTTAAATCACATCCTCTGACTTATTCTCCCCAAAGGCCACTAGGTGTCACTGTTTACACTTGTGCCACCCAGACTCCCTGACTGAGGAAGGGGCACTGCCACCTGACATGGGAACTCCCAGGAGGGTGGCCCTGTCCCTGAGGGGCTGCTCTGATGGGAAACAGTGCCCTTCAGTGTGGTCTTCAGACACAGCAGGGCAACTTCATGCAGGGCAGAAAGTCGGGCTGGGCGGGACTGGAGCTGGGTGTGGCCACTTGGAGTGGGTGGGGTGGGTCAGGGCTCCAGGCAGGAAGAGCAGCAGAGACAGGCACGGCCCCTGCTCCTCCAGGGACGGTGCTTGAAAGGGTTGCGGGTTGTGGTGTGCGGTTGGACTTGTCAGATCCCCAGCAAAGACACTGTCAGCCCTCTAAGAGGGACCGTTTTTCTATGCGAGCCCGGGATCTGTGGCCCCTGCCTCACCCACTGGAAGACAGGAGCCTCTCAGCACGACAGCCAAACATACGCAGGGCGGGAGGGCATGTGCCAGTCACTGTCCCGCATAGTGCCCAGCCCGGAGCTGTGGGGAGACGAGCAGCCTGGCTCTGCCCGCCATGACTTTTTCTCAGAGCTCCCACAACACCTGTCCCGCGCTTGCACACAGCTGGCTGGTGGTCTTGGTGTGAGTGGACCTGCAGCGCAGCTTCCTGGACTGAGAGCGCCTCATTCTCCCCGTGCCTCAGAGAGTAGGGCAGGTCTGCAGAGTAGAGAATGTAACATCACGATGGGTGACAGCCTCAGTGATGCTAGCCCCAAGGGGTATCGCTCTTCCCCCAAGGCCCGACTCTCGTATAAGCAGTCTAGGAACTAGTCCTGCGGAATTGCCACGTCACGAGCAACTGCAGGAAGCAGAGGCACTGGGTCTGCAGTCAGGAATAAAACAGACTTTCACGAGTTCTGCCTTGCTGAATTCTTTGCTTATAATTGCCTGACATCTCTGTACCCTTTTTTTCCAGACAATTTATGAAAACCGAATATACAGCCTTAAAATAGAATGTGGACCTAAATACCCAGAAGCACCCCCCTTTGTAAGATTTGTAACAAAAATTAATATGAATGGAGTTAATAGTTCTAATGGAGTGGTAAGTTGCTCTTCTGTCCCCGCTTGTTCCTCGGGGTTAGCAGTTGCCTGTGCTTGGCATCGGGGTGTCTGGGCTGGGCCGGCCCCACACGTCCCTGGGTCCCTTGCTGACGAGTCCAGTGCATAGGAGCACAGAGGCGGGGCCGCTTCCCGGCTGTGCGTGACTGTCACTCATGTACATGGCGCCTGCTCCCCTGATCATTCAGTCCTCGTGACCCACCACGAGGTGGACATGTGGAAACTGAGGCCCAAGGGTGAAAGGCCTTGCCCAGGGCATGCCTGTACCTCCTGGGCCTCGCCTGGCACATATGCACCCTCCTCTTACGGCCTCGCTTTCTTTTTTTTTTTTAAGACATAGACCTTATTTAAGAATTCACGCACAGGAAAGGTGGTCCAAGAGCTACTTGATGGCCTTGCTTTCTTGACATGTTCCCACGACTGTTTCACTGCCTTACGTGGAGAAGCAGGCCCTGTTGTCATGGAAAGCAGTGATGGCAACAATCAATATTACAAAACAGAGCAGCATAAATTAATTTTTGCTCCGTATGTTGCTGCCAAGGACTTTGAGCCTATGGAACTCAGCAAGTGCTGAAGGGATGGAACGCATGCTGACCTCACACAGCATGCCTCTGTCTCAAGATGTCAGAAGACCTGAAGGAAACAACAGAGACGAGTTTGTTGGGTGCACTCAGGACGGAGGTCACCTGACGTCCTGAGCCCAGAATTTACTCGTGCTTTGGGGGATTGCTTTTGGGGCATGCTGCGAGGGCTGAGGACTCTGGCTCCCTGGAAGCTCCTGTCATTCGTGCAGGGGTCCAAGCTACCCTCTGCCTTGCTGTTCCCACTGTCCTGCAGGGACAGCTCGCCAACCCCACCCAGTCTGGGGTCGGGAGGCTCAGGCCGTTGTAGAGCTAGGCCAGGCTGGTTTGAGTCTCCCCAGGTGTCCGTGTCACTGTTTTCTTCTCCCAAATAGCAAGGGTTTGGGACAGGAAAAGGGCCTGGGGGGAGGGGTGTGCGGGGGCACTGGGCACGGCAGGTGTCCTTGCGGCAGTTCCAGCTTGCCAGTGCCCTGACACGCATGCAGCTTCCTTCCAGCCTCGTCTGGAGCCTGGGAGTAACTTGCTGTTTGCCTTCTCGTAGGTGGACCCCAGAGCCATATCAGTGCTAGCAAAGTGGCAGAACTCGTACAGCATCAAGGTTGTCCTGCAGGAGCTGCGGCGCCTCATGCTGTCCAAGGAGAACGTGAAGCTCCCCCAGCCGCCCGAGGGACAGTGTTACAGCAACTAGGCCCGCCAGCCGCGGCGCCCTCCCCACGCCACTGACGCAGTCTTCATTTTCCACAGTAGTAAATTTCTAGATACGTCTTGTAGACCTCAAAGTACTGGAAAGGAAGCTCCCATTCAAAGGCAATTTATCTTAAGATACTGTAAATGATACTAATTTTTTGTCCATTTGAAATATATAAGTTGTGCTATAACAAATCACCCTGTCCAGTGTAACCACTGTCCACGTAGTTGAACTTCTGGGATCAAGAAAGTCTATTTAAATTGATTCCCATCGCCACTGGTGGGGCACATCTAACTCAACTGTGAAACGACACATCACACAATCACCTTGCTGCTGAGATTACACGGCCTGGGGTCTCTGCCTCCCCCCACCTCCGCCCTCCCCACAACAGCCCGAGCTCAGGGGCCTGTTAGAGCAGATGTGAAGGTTTCCGGTCATAGCCTGTGGGACTACTGCTGGGTGTGGGGTGTTTTGCCTGCGCCCTTGGTTTCCTTCTTCAAGTCTTAAATGACGCCCCTGCCAAGCCATCATCCTGTCCCCACGCCCCCCCCCCGCCCTTGGCCGAAGCATAGATTGTAACCCCGCTGCTCCCCTGAGACTGGCCTTCAGTGAGGAATTCAGGGCTTCCCGCCTCTCTCCCCCACCTTTCGAGGGGTGCTGCTTTCCCGCCTCCTCTGCAAGTCCCTTTCTGCACCGTCACCACCCGACACTTGCCATGACACTTCCTGGCTGTGGCCAGAAGCTATCAGGTAAGGTTGGAACGTCTGACCTCCCTCGTGTAGTCCTGGAACCGCATCTGTTCATGCTCTACCAGCCTGGGAAATGAATTTGGGGCCCTTAGCCCTGCCACCATCCTCCGCTGTCATCATCAGCTGATGCGTTTTTTAGCTCAGGTTTTGACAGGTGAAAAGAACAGTCACCAGGGTTCCTCAGACCCACCCGCTCCTAGAGTCCTTGGTGGTTAGACTCGGAGAAAGGCCGCATGAAGAAGACACTTGTAAGCACATACGACCCTTCTGAATTGTTTTCTTTTCCTGTTACTGCTTTTGCTTTTTAAAATGGCAGAAGTTTTCAACAGGGCTCCCACTCGGTCAGCCTTGCCGCCCGCCATGGTCTAGCTTGGAATCTGACAACTGGAACAGGAGAAGCTTGACTGCGGGGCACGCCCGGGTTTTGGTCTGCTGCTTCTCGCAAGCCTCAGCAGGGAGAAGACGGACGCGTGTGCACAGCGGCCGAGGCTGGGGGCCGACTCTGCACAGCCGTGCTCCCACTTTCTGTTCAGGACCACTCAGTGCTGACGTGTGGATGCATACCGAAATAAAGCAATCCATTGTGTACTCGAGGTTTCTCACGTTAGTATTTGTGTAAAGCCACCTTTCGAAGCAGCAACCATCAAGTCTGAAAGCTGTCGATGTTTCCATTAATCTTTTTCTGGCGGAAACGTTAGTTCTAAGGATTTAACATCCTATAAGTCAAGTTGAGCATAACAGTATTCCATGGGCAGCCTTTTTATTGTCAGACCATTGCCTGATTTTAATATAATAAAAAAGTGTGCATTAATATTTCACAGGCTGGGCTCTGCTTCCTCGTGGCATATTAGGGATGAGATTTGATGTTTTAGATGCTTTGAGATTCAAGTTGACTTCCTAAAGCAGGGATCAGCAAACTTTTTCTAGAAAGGGCCTAAATTAGTCAATATTTAGGCTTTGCAAGCCACGAGGCAAAATCAAGGATATCATGTAAGACTTAGATAATGAGGGAACATAGATTTCCACAAGTGTTTGCGTGTTTTGTTTTGTAGAACCACAAATGTTTTAATTGGTGAAATCCAGAATAAGAGTAAAGTATTAGCCAGGCATGGTAGCTCACGCCTATACTCCCAGCACTTTGGGAGGCAGAAGTGAGAGGATTGCCTGATCCCAGGGGTTCAAGACCAGTCTGGGCAACTTGGTGAGACCTCGTCTCTGCAAGAAATCAAAAAAATCAGCTGGGTGTGGTGGGCACGCACCTGTAGTTATAGCTACTTAGAAGGCTGAGGAGGAAGGATTGCCTGAGCCCAGCAGGTTAAAGCTGTGGTGGCTGTGAGCATGCCACTGCACTCCAGCCTGGGCGATAGAGTGAGACTCCGAATCAAAAAAGTACTTTTCTTCATTCAGGGGATCACCCAGAACCAGGCAGTGGGCGAGACTTGGCCCATGGACCAGAACTGGCCAGCCCCATCCTAATCAGTGATTTTTTTTTTTTTTTTTTTTTTT
>NW_007240755.1:61672-65285 GCF_000164805.1 Carlito syrichta
GGGTTCGAGACCTGCCTGGGCAACTTGGCGAGACCTCTACAATAAATCAAAAAATCAGCCGGGTGTGGTAGCGCGCGCCTATAGTTCCAGCTATTTGGAAAACTGAGGTGGAAGGATCGCCGGAGCCCAGCAGGTTGAGGCTGTGGTGGCCGGGAGCGGCCACTGCAATCCAGTCTAGGTGACAGAGTGAGACTCCAACGCAAAAAAAAAAAGAGCTCTTTCTCCTGTTGGTAGCTTTATGAAACTCTAGATACAGTGTCCAAGGATTCACTGGCAGGGACTTGGTAGTCTTGGGAGAATGAAATTATCATGGGGTTTTCACATCTATTTCTAATGTGTCAAACAAGGCTTTTGGTCTGGTGGGTGACGAGGTGTCTGTCATCTGCTGTGAGGAGTGGGGACCCAGGCCTTGAGCTGCCTCTGTGGTCCTGGCTGCTGCCAGTGCGGCCGTGGGGTCCCATGGCAAGACAGCCACGTGGTCTCCACAGCCCTCTGCAGTTAAGGCTGCTTTTCTGTTCTCCCAAACATGGCCAGGACCGGGGACATGTGTGGATTCTTCACCCTAGGTCACCTCTCCAAGAAAGGAGGACCCAGGAGGCTCAGAGACCATCTCAGTGTGGCTGAAAGATCTCAAGGCAAACTCGGGCTGAATCGAAAGGTGCGGCGCCTCATGTGCTAAAGGCCCCAGAGGGAGACGGGTCCTGTCCCAGACCCCAGTGTGTGCCTCCTGCCCCCCACCCGAGGGCTCAGTGGACTCAGAGTCCTCTGTGACAGCTGCTTGCCCCTGACCCCATGGCCCTGGGGCTGTGTGGTTTGCCCTTCGATGGGGGTGGGTTTATAGGACTCTTAAGATTTTGGGGTTTTGTTTTTGTTTTTGTCTTGAGTTGGAGTCTCACTCTGTTGCCCAGGCTGGAGTGCAGTGACACAGTCACAGCCACTGCAGCCTCAACCTGCTGGACTCAGGCGATCCTTCCTCCTCAGCCTTCCAGGTAGCTGGAATTACAAGCATGCACCACCACGCCCGGCTAACTTCTTGATTTATTGTAGAAACGAGGTCTCACCAAGTTGCCCAGGCTGGTCTCGACTCCCTGGGCTCAGGCAGTCCTCTGGCTTCCGCCTCCCAAAGTGCCGGGATTACAGGCTGAGCCATCATGCCCCAGCAACAGTGCTCTTAGGTTTAAGGACCGAGGACAGGCCTAAATCTGTGGCACTCATCTGAGGTTCAGAGGGCATCACTCCTGCCAGGTGGCCTTCCCGGGTCACGCTTCCGACCCCAACCCCTGCCGACCTTCCTGCGCCAGAACTGATGCGGGCACTCTTCCTTTTCACTGAGTGGGGATCTCCCTGGTGACCTTAGAGTCAGGGAGGCGGCGGGTCTCTGCTGCCCATGACCTTTTGGGGCAAGGGCAGGTCCCTTGAGCCACATCTCTGCTGGAGAAGGTCCCTGGGCCCTAAATGGGAGCGCTGGTGTCATGCTGTGCCTGAGGCTGTGACGCAGGCCATGTGGGTGGTGCCACGTGGCTGCAGCGGGTCCCTGTGGCTCTTCCCCTTGGGACCCCGGGAGCATGAGGACACAGTTGTCATGTCACTCGTCACAGGACACATCAGGGTTTCCTCTTTCGGGGCAGGGCCCGCGAGCCCACTCCACCCTTCCCGCTCAGAGACACAGCTGCGGGTGACCCAGTGTGTGCAGCCCCGAGCCAGGATGGCGAGGCCTCAGGGATGTTCTCATGGGGCTTGCATAAGATGTTCTCATGGGGCTGCACGCAGCCAGCTGTCACGCCAGGCGGAGGCAACGCAGTTGGGGGGGGGAGGCCATACCGGGGCTGCCCAGTGGCCGCTGGTTCTTTCACCGTGGATGGGCTCCACGTGTGATGCTTCGCGGGTGGGTGGGGACAGGGAATGAAGATGTTGCTCAGTGCTGGGCCCGCGGGCTCAACGAAGGCCGGAAGCTGTGGACACAGGTTCCACGTGACAGCTCCCAGCATGTATATGGCCAGTCGGTTCTCATGCCCCGGGTAGACAGAGCGAACTCCCGTGGGCCATGCACAGCGCAGACCACAGGCCTCTGTGCACGTGGCTGTCACCAGCTGCCCTCGTCCTCCCAGCATTGTCCATGTGTCCCTGTGACCCCCAGGAGACCTGTGGTCCTGGCAGCTCTGCCCAGGGATGTGCCTGGGGTTACAGGATCCATGGGAAGCAGGCCCAGGTCACTGAATCGGTTGCACAAGGCCACATGGGTTCATGTGCCCTCAAGAGGGACTGCCGCCCATCACCAGCGTGAGACACTGCTCGGCACAAGAAATGCCTCTGGCCGGGCACTGTGGCTCATGCCTGTAATTCCAGCACCTTGGGAGGCCAAGGCGGGAGGATTGCTAGAGCCCAGGAATTCGAGACCAGCCTGGGCAACAGAGCGAGACCCTGTCTCTATTAACAAGTTTTGGCTGGGCTCAGTGGCTCAGCCTATGATCCCAGCGGTTTGGGAGGCCGAGGCGAGTGGATTGCCTGAGGCCACGGATTCGAGACCAGCCCGGGCAACTTGGCGTGACCTCGTCTCTACAATAAATCAAAAATTTGCCGGGTGTGATAGCACACACCTGTAGTTCTGGCTACTTGGAAGGCTGAGGCAGAAGGATCGCCTGAGCCCAGCGGGTCGAGGCTGTGGTGGCCATGAGCATATTGTTGACTCAAAACAAAAACAAAATCAAGAAATTAACCGGGCATGGTGGCATGCGCCTGTAGTCCCAGCGACTTAGGAGGCTGAGGTAGGATAATTGCCTGAGCCCAGGAGGTCAAGGCTGCGTGAGCCATGACGTGCAACTGCACTCCAGCCTGGGCAACAGTGAGACCCAGAATCAAAAGAAAATAAAAAGTTGGATCTGCCCCTTATGCGGCCAGGGCAGACCTGAGCTGGGCCTCATCTTTATCTTCACTGAATGGAGGCCACGTAGGCCTGGAAAGGACTTCACACAGCAGAGGGGCTTGAGTGCAGGGTACGGACACCCTCGAGTGGCACCCACGTGTGGGAGCACCCATAGGCAGCCACCCCTACAGCCAGCACCCATCTGCCCCGCCCTCCCTGCCCCCTGCACGCTTCCCGTGGCGACCTGAGAGGAGAAACCCTCCTCCCAGCATGCTCCCGGGTCCTGAGACCCCGTGTGTGCGTACATTTGTGGAATGAGGGCCTCGACGTCGGTTTCTCCATCAAGGACCTGGGCATTTTGTTTGATTTTATGTTATGGCCAGGGTCTCACTATGTCACCCAGGCTGGAGTGTAATGGCACAATCACGGGTCCCGCAACCTTGACCTCTGCGGCTCAAGCAATCCTGCCTCAGCCTTCCGAGTGACTGGAACGACAGGCGCGTGCCACCACGTCCGGCTAAATTTTTTTTTAATTTGTGTGTGCAGACAGGGTCTCACTGTGTTGCCCAGGCTGGTCTCCAGCTCCTGGGCTCAAGCGACCCTCCGGCTCGGCCTCCCAAAGCGCCGGGACGGCAGGCGCCAGCCACCGCGCCCGGCCGTGACGCGGGGGCTTCGCGGAGGGGCCGCTCACAGTCCTCGGGACGCGGCCGCCCAGCCCCCAGCCCACCCCCGCCAGCGCTCGCCGGCCCG
>NW_007240755.1:65319-66656 GCF_000164805.1 Carlito syrichta
CCCGGCCTCCCCGCCGCCCCCCGGCGCCGCCCGACGGCCCCTCCCCACTCTTCGCCTTCCGGGCGAGCGGACGCCGGGCCTTGGTGCAGCGCCTCGCCTTTACGGTGGCCACGGACGGAAGGCTTTTCAACGCACGACTGTGGTTTTCGGGGTCGGGTCTCACCGTCGCCCAGGCTGGAGGCCAGGGGCCAGCGCAGCGCTCGCTGCAGCCTCCAACGCTGGCCTCCAGCGGTCCTCCCGCCTGGGCCTCCCAAAGCGCTGGCATTCCCGCCACCCAGCCGGCTTTTTTCCATGAGTCAGCAGCGGCCGCCTCTGAGCCACCTCTCAGCCCTCCCTTGGGGGAAGGTGTGTCGAAACAAAACCGCTTCCTGGTGTCCCGCCGGCCTGCCCTCTGCCCCAGCCTTGACCTCCTCCCGCCCACTCCTCCATGGGCTAAGGGCGGTCCTCCCCCGGCAGCTTCCCCAGGAGAGCTTCATTCGTTCGTTCGTTCGTTCATCCAGCAAGCATTTATTGAGTGCCTGCTGTATACCAAGCCCTGCGCCGGGGACACAGCCGTGAACAAGAGATAAGACGCCACCTTCGTGGAGCTGACGTCGGCTGACAGGGTAGGTGAGCAACAGGCAAGGCAGCGCGTACACACTGTCCTGGGGAATTCAGCCCCCGCCCAGGGGCAGGCAAGGGCGAGAGGGTGGCTGGAGGGGCACCCTAGGGAGGGGGGGTTGCCGGCCCAGCTCCAGAGGAAGGGAAGTGACAGCAGAGCACGGGTGGGAGACACACAGGGCCCCGTCACATCAAGTCAGTGCATCGCAGGCACTCTGTGGCCGACGGGTGCGTGGACACGTGGATGGGCCTGTGGCCACGCAGCCTCTCCCTGGGGTGGCGTGACACCAGGCAGGGGCCAGGCCGGCTCTGGCGCTCCCTGAGCTGCACCAGCCCTGAGCGGGGGCCGCAGGAACTGTGGCCTGGCTGTCACCATCCGGGGACACCTCCCCGCCTGGTTCGAATCCCAGCCCTCCTGGGTCACCCCGGCCTCGTGCCCTGACCACTCTGACCTCAGGTGCAGCCCCCTCTGCCTGTCTGGGCCGCCCGCCCTGCCCCCGTGGCTCTGCCCCCCCCCCCCCACAGCCATGGGTTCCTTGGAATGTAATTATTTTTCCTCCCAGATAATTCAGGCCAGAAGGTCGGGTTAGCCACTTCCGGCCACACCAGCCCCGCTGTCCCCTGACCCGTGCTTCACAAACTCGACACAGCCAGGCCCGGGAGCCCCCCGGCTCGCCCTCCCTCCTGGGCCCGGGACCAGCACCTGCCCCAGGATTCTGGCTGTGGACCCCAGGCCC
>NW_007240755.1:66676-67816 GCF_000164805.1 Carlito syrichta
TGAGTCACATGGTAGGTCATATCTTGTCCTTACAAACCACTACACTGTTTTCCAAAGATGTTGCTCTGCTTTTCAGTCCTCTGCCATGCAGATTGATTTAATTCTTCCCAAATCCTTACCTGCATATGTTATTCTGAGTTTCATTAATGAGGGCCAGTCTTACAGAGGGTAGGTGGTATTTCAAAGTGGTTTCATACGCATTTGTCTGATGATGATTGAGGGAGACAATTTTCTTGTGTTTGCTAGCTGCCCGTATCTCTTCTTATGAAACAGGTTCATGGGTGTCAGCGACTCACCCCGTGATTGCACCCTTTCACAAGCCCCTCCGAGGACGCACTGACCCCGCGTGGCAGCCCACGGACGCGGCACTCCACCCTTGCAGGGCAACTCCCAGCCGTAGCACCCTCCTGCTCAAGACACGTCTGTGGCCCCAGTGGCCCATTCCACACGTTGCAAAGCAGCAGTGACCGTGCCCTAGGCCCGGAGGACACAGCAGCAGGAACGCTGCCCTCCTGAAGCTGGCATTCTGGGGATGGTGACAGCCAGGGGGGAGGGAGCAAACAAGAAAGTCAGTTACACAGACGATCAGACGGTGGCAGATATCACAGAGGAGGCCGGGTATGGAGGCTCACGCCTGTCATCCCAGCACTTTGGGAGGCTGAAGAGGGAGGACTGCTTGAGTCTGCGAGTTTGAGACCAGCCTGGGCCGCTTGGCAAGACCCCGTCTCCACAAAAAAAGTCAAACGAATTAGCTGGGCGTGGTGGTGCTTGCCTGTAGTCCCAGCTATCCCAGCTTCTTGGGAGGCTGAGGAGGGAGGATCACCTAAGCCCAGGAAGTAGAGGCTTTGGTGAGCTGTGATCATGCCACTGCACTCCAGTTGGGGTGACAGAGTGAGACCCCAACTCAATTTTATTTTATTTATTTATTTATTTTTAGTTGGAGTCTCACTCTGTCGCCCAGACCGGAGTGCAGTGGCCACTCCCGGTCATTGCAGCCTCGACCTGCTGGGCTCCGGCGATCCTTCCGCCTCAGCCTTCCAAGTAGCCGGAACAACAGGCACGTGCTACCACACCCAGCTAATTTTTTCATTTATTGTAGAGATGAGGTCTCGCCAAGTTGCCCAGGCGGGTCTCAAACCC
>NW_007240756.1:0-3133 GCF_000164805.1 Carlito syrichta
CTCTGACTCAAAAAAAAAAAAAAAAAAAAGAATTTTTTTAGGGTTCAACAGACTCTGGAGAAAAAGATATAACTGTTTTATTTTTATTAAAGTAACAATTCAAATGTTTATGTCTTCATATTTATGAATCTTTCTCACTGATAAATATATTTTGACAGTTTGTTGTTATGTTAATATGCTGATCTCTGGTACGTAGCCTATACATTTAATGAAGCTTCAATGATTGAGATATTTAAATATTTTCAAGTTAAAAAAAAAAATCTGTCCATTAGTCCAAATGTCTTTTTGTCATATATTGTTGTGGTTGTTTCCTATTTTTGTAAAAGATGTTATCCTTGTAGTCTAATTTTACTTAAGAATAAAGATGTTAAAAAAAAAGAATAAAGATGTAAATATCCCAAATGAGATATGAACAAACATTACATTTGTTTAATGACCCCTCTATAAAAATATTTTATAGCATACAGTAATTGTTCCAAATCAACATTTTGAAGCAGGGTGCTCATCTCCATTAAAGTCAGAAACAAGGGACACCAAAATGGGAGAATTACTTGAGCCCAGGACTTAGAGATCAGCCTGGGCAACATAGTGAGATCTCATCTCCATGAAAACAAACAAAAACCCATAAAACAGAAAACAAATTAGCTGGGCATGGTAGCACATGCCTGTAGTTTCAACTATTTTGCAGGCTGAGGCAAAAGGATACAGAAGTTCGAAGCTATAGTAAGGCATGATCACCAGCCTGGGTGACAGAGTTAGACTCAGACTAAAAAACAAAACAATGGTTATCACAATGGCACTTGTTCAAATTTTTTTTTTTTATTGAGTTGGAGTCTCACTCTGTCACCCAGACTGGAGTGCAGTAGCTGCTCCCAGCACCGCAGCCTCGACCTACTGGGCTCTGGCGATCCTTCCGCCTCAGCCTTCCAAGTAGCTGGAACTACAGGCGTGTGCTACCACGCCTGGCTAATTTTTGATTTATTGTAGAGATGAGATCTCGCCAAGTTGCCCAGGCGGGTCTCGAACCCACGGGCTCAGGCAATCCACTCACCTCAGCCTCCCAAAATGCGGGATTACAGGCTGAGCCACTGAGCCCGGCTCAAAAATTATCATAAAACAAAATGTAAAATATTTCAAATCTGGCTATACAAGTCTGTTAAATTCAGTTAGCTGAATCAATTAAAATTAATATAAGAATTCAATATTCTTCCCAGATATGAGTATTAGGTCTAAAAATAATTTCACTGTAATTTTAGCATGTCAATTTAAACATAAAATTTAAGTTTCAAGAAATGCAAACAAAAACGGGGGAACCTGAAAAAATGTATCTTAGTGTGAAAAAGGATTAGATAAATGAAGACATATCATATTACTGGATGTGAAATCTCATTGCAAATAAGTCAGTGTTTTCCAAAATAATCTCTGCATTAGATAAAATTATAATTAATTACTCCCCCACCAAAAAACAAACAAAAAACACTGCTTCTGAAATTCACATAGACTAAAACTCAAAACTTAAGAAGAACTGAAGAAATATGTGCAAATCATATACCTGATAAGGGGTTACTATTCAGAACATACAAAGAACTACTACTAAAACAAAAAACAAGCAGCCTGATTAAAACATGGGCAAAGTGCTTGAATAGATTTTCCCCAAAAGGATATACAAATGGCAAACAAATGCTTAACATCACTTATCATTAGATAAATGCAAATCAAGATCATAGTGAGATATAACACCTCACACCCATTAGGATGGCTACTAGCTAAAACACAAAAATAAGCGTTGACATGGAGAAACTAGTACATGATTCAGTAATTCTGCTTCATGGTGTATACCCAATAGAGTTGGAATGAGAGTTTGAAAAGATACTTGCATGCGTTTTCTTTTTTGTCTCTCTCTCTCTCTGCCCACCCCCTTCTTCTTCTTCTTTTTTTTTTTTGAGTTGAAGTCTCACTCTCTCGCCCAGACTGGAGTGCAATGGCACGCTCCCAGCCACCACAGTCTTGACCTGCTGGGCTCTGGTGATCCTTCCTAACACAACTGAAATGAGATCAACTTCAAAGGAGAATAATCAAAACAGAATTCTTATAAAGGTTTACTTTGTTCATCCTTCCAAGTAGCTGGAACTACAGGCGCACGCTACCACACCTGGCTAATTTTTTGATTTATTGTAGAGATGAGGTCTTGCCAAGTTGCCCAGGTGGGTCTCGAACCCACGGGCTCAGGCAATCCACTCACCTCGGCCTCTCAAAGTGCAGGATTACAGGCTGACCCACCGAGCCCGGCCTCCCCCTTTCTTATTTGGGGGCTCACTCTGTCACCCAGGCTGGAGTGCAGTGGCATGATCATGGTTCACCGCAGCCTCAACCTTCCTGGACTCAGGTGATCCTTCCATTTCAGTCTCTCAAGTAACTGGAACCACAGGTGTGCGCCACTATGCCCAGCTAACTTTTTGATTTATTGTGGAGACAAGATCTTGCCAAGTTGCGCAGGCTTGACTTGAACCTCTGGGCTGAGGCAGTCCTCTTGCCTCCACCTCCCAAAGTGCTGGGGTTACAAGACATGAACCACTGCACTTGGCAAAAATCTTATTTTAAGTCAATTATTTTCTCAATTTATGGAGACTGAGAAACAATTCATTAAAAAAAAAAAAGAGGGGAAGCCATAAAGAATCTAAAATCTAGACTCAAGAAAATATAGATTATGGCCAGATGCAGTGGCTCAAGCCTGTGATCCCAGCACTTTGGAAGGCTGAGGTGAGCTGATTGTCCCAGCTCACGGGTTCAAGAACAGCCTGAACAACTTGGCAAGACCCCATTTCCAAAATAAAATTAAAAATATTAGCCGGGCATGGTAGCGCGCATCGGTAGTTCCAGCTACTTGGAAGGCTGAGGCAGAAGGATTGCCTGAGCCAGTAGGTCGACGCTGGGGGGCTGTGAGTGTGCCACTGCTCTCCAGCCTGGGCGATGGAGTGAAACTCAAACTCAAAAGATAATCTAGACTCTGAGACAGATGACACAGTATCTCTTGTCTTCAATAGTGAGAAAGAAAAACTGACCTAAGCCGGGCTGGGTGGCTCAGCCTGTAATCCCGCGCCTTTGGGAGGCTGAGGTGAGTGGATTGCATGAG